>NC_045428.1:373258261-373560011 GCF_902635505.1 Sarcophilus harrisii
TAATTGGAAAAATATTAAGTGCTCTTGGATAGGCCAAGTGAATATAATAAAGATGACAATATCTATGACTAATATATTTATTTAATTATTTATTTAGTGCTATACCAATCAGACTTCCAAGAAAATATTTTGATGATCTAGAAAAAATAACAACACAATTCATATGGAAGAACAAAAGATTGAGAATCTCAAGGGTTTTAATGAAAAAATAAATCAAATGAAGGTGGCCTAGCTGTACCTGATCTAAAATGATATTATAAAGCAGCAGTCACCAAAACCATTTGGTATTGGCTAAGAAATAGATTAGTTGATCAGTGGAACAGGTTAGGTTCACAAGACAGAATAGCCAACTATAGCAATCTAGCGTTTGACTAACCCAAGGATCCTAACTTTTGGGATAAGAATTCATTATTCAACAAAAACTGCTGGGATAACTTGAAACTAGTATGGCAGAAATTAGGCATGGACCCACACTTAACACTGTATACCAAGATAAGATCAAAATGGGTCCATGATTTAGGCATAAAAAATGAGATTATAAATAAATTAGAGGAACATAGGATAGTTTATCCCTCAGACCTATGGAGGAAGAAATTTGTGACCAAAGATGAACTAGAGACCATTATTGATCACAAAATAGAAAATTTTGATTACATCAAATTCAAAAGCCTTTGTACAAACAAAAGTAATATAAACAAGATTAGAATGGAAGCAACAAAGTGAGAAAATATCTTCACAGTTAAAGGTTCTGATAAAGGCCTCATTTCCAAAATATATGGAGAATTGACTCTAATTTATAAGAAACCAAGCCATTCTCCAGTTGATAAGTGGTCAAAGGATATGAATAGACAATTTTCAGATGATGAAATTGAAACTATTACCACTCATATGAAAGAGTGTTCCAAATCACTATTAATCAGAGAAATGCAAATTAAGACAACTCTGAGATACCACTACACAGATTGGTCAGATTGGCTAAGATGACAGGACAAAATAACGAGGAATGTTGCAGGGGATGTGGGAAAACTGGGACACTGATGCATTTTTCAGAGAGTTGTGAATGAACCCAACCATTCTGAAGAGCAATCTGGAATTATGCCCCAAATGTTATCAAACTGTGCATATCCTTTGAGCCAGCAGTGCTACTACTGGGCTTATACCCCAAGGAGATACTGAAGAAGGGAAAGGTACCTGTATGTGCCAAAATATTTGTGACAGCCCTGTTTGTAGTGGCTAGAAACTGGAAAATGAATGGATGCCCATCAATTGGAGAATGGTTGGGTAAATTGTAGTATATGAATGTTATAGAATATTATTGTTCTATAAGAAATGACCAGCAGGATGAATACAGAGAGGCTTGAAGGGACTTATAGGAACTGATGTTAAGTGGAATGAGCAGAACCACGAGATCATTATATACTTCAACAACGATACTGTATGAAGATTTATTCTGATGGAAGTGGATTTCTTTGACAAAGAGACCTAATTCAGTTTCAATTGATCAATGATGGGCAGAAGCAGCCTCACCCAGAGAAAGAACACTGGGAAATGAATGTAAACTGTTTGCATTTTTGTTTTTCTTCCCAGGTTATTTTAACCTTCTGAATCCAATTCTTCCTGTGCAACAAGAGAACTGTTTGGTTCTGCCCACATATATTGTATCTAGGATATACTGCGACATATTCAACATATATAGTCCTGCTTGCCATCTTGGGGAGGGGATGGAGGGAGAGAGGGGAAAAATCGGAACAGAAGTGAGTACAAGGGATAATGTTGTAACAAAATTATCCTGGCATTGATTCTGTCAATAAAAAGTTATTATAATAAAAAATTAGTTTCCTTATTTAGTATCACAACAATCACTACCCAAAAATATTTTATAGAGCTAGAAAAATAATTATAAAATTCATCTGAACAAAAGGTCAAGAATATCAAAAGCATTAATGAAAAAAAATGCAAAGAACTAGCAGTGCCAGACCTAAAACTATATTATAAAACAGCAGTAATCAAAACCATATGGTACTGGGCAGAAATAGAGTGGTGGACCAATGGAATTGATTAGATACAGATGATACAATAATCAATAATTATAATAATCTAGTATTTGATTTGACCCTGAACTGCAGTTTTTTTGGCAAGAACTCACTACTTTAAAAATAAATGTTGAGAAAATTTGAAAATAACATGTTAGAAATTCCGCATAGATTTACATCTCCCATCATATATCAAAATAAAGTCAAGATGAGTATATGATCTGTAAGAAATGACCAACACAATGATTTCAGAGAGGGCTGGAGAGACTTTCATGAACTGATGCTAACTGAAATGAGCAAATCTCCGAGATCATTATACATAGCAACAACAAGATTATATGATGATCATTTCTAATGGATGGGGCTATCTTCAACAAGGAGATGATTCAAACCAATTCCAATTGTTCAGTTATGAAGAGAGCTATCTAAACCCAGAGAGAGGACTGTGGCAACTGAATGTGGTTCACAACATAGTATTTTAACTTTTT
The DNA here is from genome assembly GCF_902635505.1 of Sarcophilus harrisii. Lineage (NCBI taxonomy): Eukaryota > Metazoa > Chordata > Mammalia > Dasyuromorphia > Dasyuridae > Sarcophilus > Sarcophilus harrisii. Next base: position 373,260,783 of record NC_045428.1, read on the forward strand.
TTGTTGTTGCTTGCTTGCATTTTCTTCTTCTTCTACTAGTTTGATTTGATTTTTCTTGTGCATCTCAATAATTGCATAAATATGTATTCACATATTGGATTTAACATATATTTCTACCATGTTTTACATGTATTGGACTATTTGCCATCTAGGGGAGAGCACAAAGAAAGGAAGGGAAAATTAGAACACAAGGTTTTTCAAGGGTTAATGTTAAAGAATTGTCCACGCCTAAGTTTTGGAAAATAAAAAGCTTTGATTAAAATAAATTAAAGTAAAATTGAAAAAGAAATTATAAAAAGATGACTACATGATAAAGTTTATTTGTAAAGAGTAATAATATAAGCAAATTTGGAGACCAAGGGATAGTTTACCTATTAGATCTTTAGAGAAGGGAGGAATTTATGATCAAAGAAGAGATAGAGAACATTATACAATGCAAAATAGACAACTTTGATTAAATTACGTAAAACATTTTTGCATAAGCAAAATCAACACAATCAAGGTCAGAAGGTTAAAGTTGGGAGAAAACAGTACAGTCAGTATTTCTGATAAAAGGCTACTTTCTAAAATATATCAAGAAGAATGTCAAATTTATAGGAATACTATTCATTTCTCACTTGATAAATGGTAAAGAATATGAGCAGACAATTTTCAGATGATGAAAAGTAGTCATATTAAAACATGCTCTAAAATGCTCCCTATTGATTAGAGAAATGCAAATTGCAGTAGCTCAGAAATTGTCTCCCCACATCTTTAGATGAGCTAGTATGACAAGAAAAAAAAGATACAAAAGGTTGGAGGGGAATTGGGAAAACTTGGCTATTGATACATTGTTGATGGAGCTCTGAAATGATCCAAACATTCTGGAGAGCAATTTGCGACTATGTCCAAAGGTCTATAAAACTGTATATATTCTTTTATTCAGAGATAACACTACTAGTTTTGTACCCCAAAGAAATAAAAAAGGAAGAAGAATCCACATTTGTGAAATTATTTTTAGCACCCCTTTTTTGTAATGTAAAAAAAACAAAAAAACAAAAAAAAAAAACTTGAGAAATGAGTAGATGCTCATCATTTGGGGACTGGCTGAATAAGTTATGGAATATGAAAGTAATGGAATGATATTGTTTTATAAAAATGATGAATAGGCTGATTTTAGAAATACCTGGAAAGATTTAAACAAACTGATGCTGAGTGAAATGAGCAGAAAGAGGAAACCAATGTATAAAGCAAAAACAAGTTTGTGCATTTATCCACTATGATGAACTTTCATCTTCTATGATGGACTTTCATCTTCTCAGTGTTTTAGTGACCCAAGGTAATTCCAATAAACTTTGAATGGAAAATGCTATCCACATCCAGAGAAAGAACTGTGGAGACAATATAAATCAATACGTGCAATGGTCACGTTTCCCTCTATTTCTTCAGTTTTTTTTTTTTCTCTCTCTTAGTTTTTTCCCTTTGTTCTGAATTTCCTCTCCCTATGTGATTTATAAGTAAATATGTAAAAGAGGTGAATGTGCATATATAACAACAAAACAAGTTGCTTCTCCATGTAACTATGAAAAATAAAAATGTAAAAAAATCTTAGTAATGACTTTGTCAGAAAAAAAGAAAATATATTTTTTAAATAAAATTATGTGTTCTAACTATTGTCTGTTCTTGCTTGTTGCTACTAATGTTACAATAACATTCATGCTGTCCTACAATTTTATTAGGAAGAAAAACATTTTTGGCTCAATTTTTTCTGATGCTAATATTATCATAATAATAAACAAAGGTAATGTTTTCAATATTATGTAGAGGAAAATATATTGATTTTCTAGTTAGGCTCCACAGCTATGCTATGGTTAGCTATAGTCTTACTCAAATTTCTCCTACAATTGACATAACATGACTTAATTGCTTTTAATAAATTTCAGCTTTTCAAGAAATAATAGAATATTTCACTATAAAAGTAAGAACTTTCTAAAAAGAAAAATAAAATATTTACTCTTTTCCACAGAAGTGGAAAATTAAAATATCTAGCATTGTTGACAGAGAAAAAAAGACTGTTTTGACAAAGCTGTAACTGTTTTATCCTAAATTTATGGTACATAGAATAAAAGTAATGTGCAAAAGAAAAATTCAAAATTCTAGAAACTATGCAGCGGACTTCAGCATCGAGTGTGCCCTTTTTACTGTATTGCATTGCCTCATAATATTTTTTTCATTTTCTTTTAGCATTTTTAAATGTTTTATTTATTGATTAAACTATAGTCATTTCTACCTCAATCAATTACCACTAGTGTTAAACTAGTCTTCTAAGAAAGAAGTTATGCAAAACTAACAGACTGACCATGTCTGACAAGGTACACAGCATTTCTCATTTAAAATATATTTTTATCATCAAATGGACTAGATTTCAATAGGCTTTGTGGTTTCTGTAAACTATTTATATTTATAATTAGGATTTTAAAAATAATCCAAAAGCAAAAACTGACTAAGATTTATGACTCATGAAATTTAAAGTTTTAGAAAATTTCCTAGAACACTGATAATCAAGTGATTTCCTTATATGTTTTAGAGGCTGGATTTGAATCTTTTTCATTATCTGCATTTTTAAGATAGAAAAAAAATAAGTTGTTAAAACATATTGTTTATATTACTGAATAAAACAAGTGCTGTTTTGATATATATATATATATATATATATATATGTCTATATACATATATGTTTGCAAAGGTTTAAAAATAAAGGGAATAGAACATAATATTAAATCTTCACAGTAAAGCCTAGTTTCATGGAAATAAAATTGTTGTGACTTGAGGTCTGTCTGTGATTTTCCTTCTCTTTAGCCTTTCCTTCCCACCTTCCCAATGGCCTTTGAGGAAAGTATCTGTGTTCTCACCTTTAAATCCCCATTTAAGTCAGGCTATCTCTTCTTCTTGCACTTGTGACCCCTTGCATCAAGGTTTTCTTTAGGTGTCTTTACCTTGCATTTCTACTTCCACTGCTTATATCCTAAATTCAAAAGAAAAGTTTGCTTCTCATCTCAAGTCTCATGTGGCAATTTCTTTTCTGAATTTTTTGGTTCTAAATTGTCCATTGCTGTTCTCTGTCCTTGCTTTATCTAAATCCCTCAGTGTTTTATAAGGATTAGATTTTATAGCTCTTTAATCAGATAATTTGATGTACCCTTTTCAGTCTGAGTTAAAAGCAGATAGTTCTATAGAAGCAGCACTGATGAAAGGGAGAGATGACCTTTTACTAACTATATGGAATAGATGTTCCTTTGCTCCGCTGTCAGGAAGCTTTCAAATAGAAATGGCACAATATGCAGTTTCATATGGAGGGAATTCCTCCCTCCAAAGACCTTAATGAAAATCTCAAAAACAAATTTGGAGCAAAACCTCACAAAACAATCTGGAGAAATAATAAAGCAACTCATGATAAATTAAAAGATCAGCAGGAAAGGTATAATACACCTGTATTAAAGTGAAGCAAAGTTGGGAGCCCAGCAAACTAGAGCCCCAGGAGCAAGCCTTGAGGGCAATTGAATTAGCAGTAACAGTGGCTGTTTACAATACTATCAACCCACTGGTGGTAAAGGGGTCAATTAATTAGAAGGTTACAAGACTACTTTGCTTACTTTGGGAACAGGACTATGTTGCACTGCAAATACTTAAATCTGGATCAAGATCACAGGGAGAGAAGGAGCACAGCTTATGACAGACAGCAGAGTAGTGGGAATACTGGTTCCAGTTCCATGGCAGAAAAGAGGTCTTTTAGTTATTCCAAGACTGGAACACAGGCCAGGAGAGTAATAAAGATACCTTTCCTTAGATGACACCTTGGAAGAACTGAAAACTTATAGACACACAAAATTAGTTCTGAAAATAGAAGCATGAAAATTTTAGAATATGTTGTTTTACAAGAAACACATTTAACACTGAGAGATATATACAGAGAAAAGGTAAAAGACTTGAAGAGAATTTATTATCCTTCAGATGAAGTAAAAAAAAAGCAGAGGCAACAATTCTGATTTCAGATAAAGCAAAAGTGAAAATAAATATAATTAAAAGAGAACTCATAAGAAAACAAAATCAAATCAAAGCTTCCGCATCCAAAGCATCATAGAAAAATGTGAGTTGGTCTTACGCCATGGAAGACCTCAAAAATAATGTTGAAATTCAAGTAAGAGAGAGAAAGGAAAAATTACAGTGAACAAGAAATTCATGAAAAGGAGGATAAAATCTTGGTAAATAAAGTTCAAAAATGCTAAAGAAAATAAGACTGCAAAACAACAAAAACAACAAGAAAACAGAATAAAACAAATGATAAAAGAGACAAAAATCCAGAACAGAAAAAAATGCCTTAAAATAGAATTGGCCAAATGGACAAGAAGATTAAAAAGCTGAATGAAGGAGCAATGCTTTAAAAGTAGAAGAATTTGGAAGGCAGAACTAAGGTGACTGGGTAAAGGCAGAAATGCAACTGAACTCTCCCCGATATACACCCAAATAACTTTATTTTTATTAAAGCTTTATATTTACAAAACATATGCATGGGTAATTTTTCAACAATGACCCTTGCAAAACCTTCCATTCCAAATTATCCCCTCCTTTCCCTAGATGACAGGTAGTCCAATACATGTTAAATATGTTAAATATATATTAAATCCAATATATGTATATACATTATGTATATACATTTATACAGTTAACTCTCTACACAAGAAAAAGCAGATCAAGAAGGAAAAAAAAAAGCTAAGAAAGAAAATAAATGCAAGCAAACAACAGAAAGAGTAAGAATACTATGTTGTGGTCCACACTCAGTACCCAAGGTCCTTTCTCCCTGGATGAAGATTGCTATCTTCATCACTGAAAAATTGGAACTGATTTGAAACATCTCTTTGTTGAAGAGAGCCAAGTCCATCTAAATTGATCATTGTATAGTGTTCTTGTTGCCATATATAATGATATACTGGTTCTGCTCATTTCATTTAGCATCAGTTCATGTAAATCTCTCCATGCATCTCTGAAATCATCCTGCTGGTCTTTTCTTACAGAACAATTATATTCCATAACATTTGCATACCATAATTTATTCAGCCATTATCCAATTGATGGGCATCCATTCATTTTCCAGTTTCTTGTCAATAAAAAAAGGGTTGCCACAAACATTTTTGTATATGTGAGTTCTTTTCCCTCCTTTAAGATCTCTTTGGGATATAAGCCCAGTAGAAACACTGCTGAGTCAAATAGTATCAAATACAGAAAGGGAGAAATGATAAATGCTTCCTTTTCAGACAACAAAGAAATAAAAATTATATTCAATAAAAGGCCAGGGAGAGTTAGGCTAAAAACAATTAGAAATTAAATAATCTCATTCTAAAATGACTGGATCAAGCAACAAATCACAGAAGCAATCCATAATTTCATTTAAGAGTGACAATAGTGAGATGACATCCCAAAACCTATGGATATAGTCAAAGCAGTTCATGGAGGAAAATTTATATCTCCAAATATCTAAATGCAAAAATCGGGAGAGAGGAGGTCAATGAATTGGGCATGTAACTGAAAAAAAAAAACTAACAAAGAACAAATTAAATGCCCCAATTAAACACCAAATAAGAAAATCTGAAGCAGAGGAAGAGATTAATAAAATTAAAACTGAGAAAGCTATTCAACAAATAAATAAAACTGACTCAGTTTTATGTAAAAAATAACAAGATAGATAAAATGTTGGTTAATTTCTTTAGAGAAAGGAAAGAACAAATTAAAAATCACCTGCATGAAAAATGGAAAAAGGGAATTTACCACCAATAAAAAAGAAATTAAAACAATAATTAGGAGCTTTTTTGCCCAACTCTATGGCAGCAAATCCAACAATGTAACTGAAATAGATTAATGTGTACAAAAAAATAAATTGTCTAGCTTAACAGAAGAGGAAACAGTTCCATTTTAGAGAAAGAAATTGAGCATACCATTAATGAACTTACTCTGAAAAAATCTCTTGGGCCAGATGGATTACAAGTAAATTCAACAAAAACACTTAAAGAACAATTAATTCCAATACTATGTAAAATATTTGGGAAAATAGGTTAAAGAAGGAGTCTTGCCAAATTCCTCCTATGTCACAAGTATGGTACAGACATAGTATTGGAGACAACTTCCTGAAATGTGAATTGGAAAAAGTAAAGAATTCTCAGGGAAACAGAATTTGTGAATTGGAAAAGATAAAGAACTCCTAGGAAAGTAGGATTTGTGAAATGGAAAAAGAAAATTAACTCATTAAAAATAGTGAAATGGAAAAAATTCCATAGAGTAAAAGAACACATTTAAAACTCAATTGGACACATAGAAAAAGAAGTAAAAAAAGTTAATGAAGAAAATTACTCATTAAAAAATCAGAACTGTACAAATGGAAATGAATCATTCATTGAAACATTAAGAATCAGTCATGCAAAACCAAAATAATGAAAAAATAGAAAAAAATATTAAATATCTATTTGGAAAAACAACAGACCTGGGAAATAGATACAGGAGAGACAATCTAAGGTTTATTTGGGCTCCCTGAAATCCATAATGAAAAAAAGAGCCTAGACACCATTTTTTCAGGAAATCTTCAAAAAGAACTGCCGAGATATAATAGAATCAAAAGGTAAAATAAACATTGAAAGAATTCATAGATCACCTTATGAAAGAGACCCCAAAATAAAAACTCTAAGGAATATTTTGCTTAAATTTCAGAACTATCAGACTAAGGAAAATATATTACAAACAGCTAGAAAAAAATTCAAATGTCAAGGAGCCACAATAAAGATCACTCCGGATCAGCAGTTTCCACATTAAAGTATCAGAGTATCTGGAATCTGATATTCCTAAAGGCAAACAACAACAACAACAACAACAACAACAACAACAACAACAACAACAACTTTGGAATACAACCAAGAATAATCTATCCAGCTAATCTGAGCATTTTCTTCCAGGGAAGAAGATGGATATTCAAGAAAATAGGTAAATTCCATTTATTCCTAATAAAAAAAAGAGCTAAACAAAAAATTTGACCCCCAAATATAAGACACAAGAGAAGCACAAAAAGATAAAAAGAACTCTTAGGGAGTTGGTTAATAGCTTGTTCTATTTCTTTTTCTAAGATGGGACTGTATAGGATATTTACTTTTTCCTCTGTTAATCTGGGCAAAACTATATTTTTGAAGGTATTCTTCCATTTCATTTAAGTTGTCGAATTTATTGGCATAAAGTTGGGCAAAGTAATTCCTAATTATTGCTCTAATTCCCTCTTCGTTAGTGGCAAGTTCTCCCTTTTCATTTTTAAGACTAACAATTTGATTTTTCTCTTTCCTTTTTTAAATCAGATTTACTAAGGGTTTGTCTATTTTGTTGGTTTTTTTATAGAACTAACTCTTAGTTTTATTAATTAATTCAATAGTTTTTTTTTACTTACAATTTTATTGATCTCTCCTTTTATTTTTAGAATTTCAAGTTTAGTGTTTGACTGGGGGTTTTTAATTTCTTTCTTTTATAGCATTTTTAGTTGCAAGCCCAATTCATTGATCTTCTCTTTATTTTATGCAAGTAGGTATCTAGAAATATGAAATTTCCCCTTATTACTGCTTTGGCTGCATTCCACACATTTTGTTATGATGTCTCATTATTGTCGTTTTCTAGGGTGAAGTTATTAATTATGTCTATGATTTGCTGTTTCACCCAATTATTCTTTAGTATGAGATTATTTAGTTTCCAATTATTTTTTGGTCTACTTTCCCCTGGCTTTTTGTTGAATGTAATTTTTATTGCATCATGGTCTGAAAAGGATGCATTTACTATTTCTGCCTTACTGCATTTGAGTTTAAGGTTTTTATGTCCTAATATATAGTCTATTTTTGTATAGGTTCCATGAAGTGCTGAAAAGAAAGTGTACTCCTTTCTGTCTCCATTTCGTTTTCTCCAGAGATCTATCATATCTAACTTTTCTAGTATTCTATTTACCTCTTTGACTTCTTTCTTATTTATTTTGTGGTTTGATTTATCTAATTCTGAGAGTGCAAGGTTGAGATCTCCCACTATTATAGTTTTGCTGTCTATTTCTTCTTGCAGCTCTCTTAATTTCTCTTTTAAGTATTTAGATGCTACACCACTTGGTGCATATATGTTTAATATTGATATTGCTTCATTATATATGCTACCCTTTAGCAAGATATAGTGCCCTTCCTTATCTCTTTTAATTAGATCAATTTTTGCTTTTGCTTGATCTGAGATCAGGATGGCTACCCCTGCTTTTTTGAATTCACCTGAAGCATAGTAGATTTTGCTCCAATCTTTTACCTTTACTCTGCATGTATCTCCCTCCTTCAGGTGTGTTTCCTGTAAAAAACATATTGTAGGATTCTGGCTTTTAATCCATTCTGCTAACCACTTCCTCTTTATGAGGGAGTTTACCCTATTCACATTTATGGTTAAAATTACCAATTCTGTATTACTTGCCATCTTGTTAACCCCTGTTTATGCTTTTCTCCCTTATTTCCCCCTTCCCCTCCTTCCCAGTATTAAGCTTGTGAGCACCACTTGCTTCTCACTGCCCTCCCTTTTTAATATACCTCCCTCTACCTTATAGTTCCTCCCTCATCTTACTCCTTTCTCTCACAGTTTCTGTATTCCCTTCTGCTTAACTTATTCCTTCCCTTTTCACTTTTCCCTTCTCAATTTTCAATTATAATTTTTCAAGTAGTCATATTATGTCATTAGCCTCTGGATGTCATTTTCTAGTTGGTTGAGTTTCTGCTCATAATTTTTCTTATCTTATCTTTATTTTATTTTAATTTTTCCTCAGTCTCCAGAGTTAGCTAATCCTAGGGTTTTCCTCTTATTGTTTCTGCATAGCTAACCTGAAGGTGTTTACAATTCAATATTGGTTAAACTTTCATCTTGTGATCTTTATTCTGGTTTTCTCTGGTTTTTCTCAGGAGGAACACTTTTCTGCTTCAAATTTTATTTGTTTTTCAACCATCTATGTTCCCCTTACGATACATTTTTTTTTTTGTGGGGGAGTTTGGAGAAATTTTAGTTGTCTGATCTACTCTGCCATCTTTCCAGAATTCTTTTTTTTAACTTTATTTCTAGTAATCAGTGAATAAAACTTTTAATACTCATGACTTGCATATTTTTAAGCTTTAAGAGGAGTTGAATTATTATTCACTATTCAAATTGATGTTTGAATATCAAATATTAACGTTGTTATGTCACAGGAGACAATGGGCTGATCTTGAGAAATGCCCCTAAAAGGGTCCAGCCTTTTTAAATAGGAGGGAATCTGTGATATGAGGCTAAAACTTTATTTTAGATATTATGTGCTTAGTAATGGTTTGTTATGTAAAGGTATTGTTAACCTCTAAAAGATTTGTGAAGGAAAATGTCATCCCCATGGAGAGACAGAATTATCAAGACTGAATGTATATTGAAGCACATTATTTTCATCTTTTTTTTAATTTTGTGTGTGTGTATTTTCTTTGTTCTGGTTTTTCCCTTTTGTTCTGACTTTTTTGTTATGATATGACTAATATAGATATATGTTTAATATAATTGTATATGTATAGCCTATATTGAATTGCTTGCTACTTTTAAGGAAGGAAAGGAAGGGAGATGGGGAGAAAAATTTGGAATTCACAACTTTACAAAAGTTAATGTTGAAAACTAGCGTTAGTATAACTGGAAAAAATCTATTAAGTGATTTAAAAATATAATAATATCTGTTTAATAAACAAGTCACTATAACATGCAGGGTCAGATGACATCAAATGAATTAAAGTCATCTTCATAGAATGAAAATGGAACTAAAGAGATTTATGATTTGTGTTGATTTTGAAACTCTAAGAAGTATAGAATTAAAAATGTCATCCTACTATCAAAAGTAGTAATATCTTTAAAAGAAAAATACAAAGAAACCTAAGGGATAAAAGGAAATTTGGTACCTATATTAGATTTGAATGGTAAGATTATTGGTATTGTTAGACAATATTGCTCTAAACATTTATTTGGAATATGATGTCTTGATATTTCATTAACAATAGTCCAAGGACTCCATGCACTCAATCTTTTGTTCAAAAGCATTTGCTTTAGATTTATCAAGGATCCCATCTTATTTAAACTTTATACCTCTTTTCAATCCTAACATACAGATAGAGATCTATAAAAATTAATTCTTAATAAATGTTAGTGGAATTGAATTTGTTGCCAAGTGGAATGCAAACATTAAGCACTTTCCTATTAATTCCAAATCAGAATTCTTCCCAACTTTTTTCCTAGATAGTAAATAACTTTACCAGAGGAGACTAACTTGATTTAGGACTGAAAAGGGCCTTAGCATTTCATTAGTTGAATTCTATCAATGAAGAAACAAGATCTGTGCATGATAGACAACTTGTGTTATGTCACACATGAAGCAAAATTATCTTGTGACCACTGCCTGAGTTTCTTCATACTTGAATTTTATATGGAGGTTTGCAAAAAAAAAAACTTTTTTCCCCCTCACAATGATTCATTGAAGTAAATAATATAAGGGTAAGTACTTCCATTTTATATATGAAAAAAAAAACTGATATTCTTAAAGTTTAAGTGTGTTGTGTCTGGTTATACAGGCTAGTATGTGAGTTGAAATTTGAACTGAATTTTCTTTTTCCTTCCTATTTAATTATTTAATTTTTATCATACATTTTCATTTACAAAACATATGCATGGATAGTTTTTCAACATGGACCCTTGCAAAATCTTCTATTCCAACTTTTCCTCTTCTTCCCCACACAGACTCCCCTAGATGGCAGGTAGTCCATTACATGTTAAATATGTGACAGTATATGTGAAATCCAATATATGTATTCATACTTATATCGATTTATCTTGCTGCACAAGAAAAATAAGATCTAGAAAGAAAAAAAAAACCTGAGAAGGAAAACAAAAATGCAAGCAAATGATAACAAAAAGAGTGGAAATGCTATGTTGTGGTACACACTCATTTGCCGTCCTTCTCTCTCTGGATGTAGCTGATTTTCTTCATTACTAAACAATTGGAACTGGTTTGAATCATCTTATTGTTGAAAAGAGCCATGTGGATCAGAATTGATCCTCATATAATCTTGTTGTTGTATAATGATCTCCTGGTTCTGCCCATTTCACTTAGCATCAATTCATATAAGTCTCCCCTGGCCTCTTTGAAAACATCCTGCTGGTCATGTATTACAAAACAGTAACATTCCATAACATTCATATACCACAATTTATTCAGTCATTCTCTAATTGATGGTCATCTATTCAATTTCCAGTTTCTAGCCACTACCAAAAGGTTTGCCACAAATATTATTGCATATACGGATCCCTTTTCCTTCTTTAAGATCTCATTGGGATATAAGCCCAGTAGTAACACTGCTGGATCAAAGGGTATGCACAGTTTTATAACTTTTTGAGCATAGTTCCAAATTGATGTACGGAATAGCTGGATTCATTCACAGTTCCACCAACAATGTATTAGAGTCCCAGGTTTCCCACAACCCCTCCAAATTCATCATTATCTTTTCCTGTCATCTTAGCCAATCTGAGAGGTGTGTAATGGTATCTCAGAATTGTCTTAATTTTTATTTCTCTGATCAATTATAATTTGGAATGCTTTTTCATATGACTAGAAATAGTTTCAATTTCTTCATCTGAAAATTGTTAATATCTTTTGATAATTTATCAATTGGAGAATGGCTTGAACTATTATAAATTTGAGTCAATTCTCTATATATTTTAGAAATGAGGTCTTTACATGATCCTTTGGATGTAAAAATGTTTTCCCAGATGATTGCATCCCTTCTAATCTTGTGTGAATTAGTTTTGCTTGTACAAAAATTTCTTAATTTAATATAATCAAAATCATCTATTTTGTGATCAGTAATGATCTATAGTTCTTCTTTGGTCACAAATTCCTTCCTCCTTCAAAAATCTTAGAGGTAAACTATCCTATATTCTGCTAGTTTGTTTGTAATATCGGTCTTCATGTTTAGACTTTAAACCATTTCAACCTTATCTTGGTGTCTGGTGCTAGGGTATATGCCTATTTTCCACCATACTAGCTTCCAATATCCCCACCACTTTTTGGCAAATAGTGAATTCTTATGCCAAAAGCTGGGGTCTTTAGGTTTGTGAAACACTACATTTCTATACTTGTTAGCTATTTTATCCTACGATCCTAACCTTTTTTAAAATGTTTTTTTTTTTATTTAATAGCCCTTTATTTACAAGCTTTATGTATGGGTGATTTCACAGCATTGGCAACTGACAAACCTCTTGTTCGATTTTTCCCCTCCTTCCCCCTCATCCACTCCCCCAGATGGCAGGATGACCAGTAGAAGTTAAAAATATTAAAATATAAATTAGATACACAATAAGTATACATGACCAAACTGTTATTTTTCTGTAAAAAAAGAATGGGGCTCTGAAATATTGTACAATTAGCCTGTGAAGGAAATCCAAAATGCAGATGGGCAAAAATATAGGGATTGGGAATTCAATGTAATGGTTTTTAGTCATCTCCCACAGTTCTTTCTCTGGGAATAGCTGGTTCAGTTTATTACTACTCCATTAGAACTGATTTGGTTGATCTCATTGCTGAGGACGGCCAGGTCCACCAGAATTGATCATCATATAGTATTGTTGTTGAAGTATACAATGAACTCTTGACCTGCTTGTTTCACTCAGCAACAGTTCGTGTAAGTCTCTCCAGGCCTTTCTGAAATCATCCTGTTGGATGATTTCCTACAAAAAATAATTTCTTACAGAACATAATATTCTATAATATTCATATACCACAATTTATTCACCCATTCTCCAGTTGAGGGGCATCCACTCAGTATCTAGTTTCTAGCCACTACAAAGAGGGCTGCCACAGACATTCGTGCACATACAGGTCCGTTTCCTTTCTTTATGATCTCGGAATAAGCCCAGTAGGGCCTGTGGGCAAAAATATGAACAGTTTGATAACACAAGCCAAATTGTTTCCATAATGGTTGGATGTATTCACTTTCCACCAACTGTATTAATGTCCCTGTTTTCCACATCCTTCAATTTCTGCATTATTTTCCATGTATCCAGCCAGTCGCAGGGGTAGTGATATCTCAAGTTGTCTTAATTTCCTTTCTCTATTTAATTGCTTAGCACTTTTCATAAAATAAAAATATTTCAATTTTTCATTTTAGGTTGTTGTTCATTCTTTGACCATTTTCAGTTAAATGGCTGCATTTTTTAAAAGAACCAATTCTTATAAAATTTGGAAATAGGGTTTTATCAAACCGTTTTAAAAAATTTTTCCCATTTTTGTTTTCAATTTTGCGTATTGGAAAACTTTTTTGGTATATCGAAATTTTTTTTTGTGTCTTTTTCTATTCTTTGTTAAATTTTCCTTCCTTTCAAGGTTCGGTCTATGTTTTCCTTTCTTGTTCATACCCCCTTTTGACCTTTCTTGTGTCATGAAATTGGTTGGCTCTTTCTCCTATTTTTAATTTTTAAAATTTTTGTTCTTTAAGTTTTATCCCAACCCAAAATCTTTTGGGTTTTCCCGGTTGTTTATTGTTGTCCTTTTCCTTTTAATAACCTATCCCACGTACCCTTCCTCTTCCTTAAACCAATTAAATTTTTGGTACTCTTTCCTATTTTATAATTTTAGATCTTTTTCTAACCACCTTCTTTGATTTTTTTCATTAAACCTCTTAAATTCATCCTTTTTTTTTTGGTTTATTTTTTTGATCATTAAAATAGTTTTTTAGTCTGATTTTCCCAAAACAAATAGTTTTTAGGTATTTATTGTATTTTATTTTTTTTTAGTTCCAAAGCATTAAATTTTTTTTCTTGGTTACATAGCTTAAGTTAAAATTTTTAATTTTGCTCATAAATTTTGGTTTTTCCGAATAAATTAAGTTTTTATTTCTATAGTTCTTTAAATATTTTCTTTGTAATTGTGTTATTTTTTATTATTAAAATTTTTATTTATGGGGTTTTTTTGCATCCTGGCAAGAAATTTTATTATTTCAAAACTTTTGTAATTCCTGGGGTTTCCCAGTATAATCATATATCAGCAAAAAGGAAATTTGGCCCTCTTCCTTCTAATTCCTTAATTCTCTCAACTCTTTTTCAAAAACTTTTTTTTTTTTTTTTTTTTTTTTTTTTTACAAGGTTGGGACTTTCCATTAACAATTGGCCTCTTGTTCCAATTTTCCCTCTTACCCCCACCCCTCCCTAAATGGCAGGATAAGTGATGTTTATATTAAAATTCGATACAAATAGTTTTTTGACCAAAAAACATTTTTTTGCTTTGACAAAGATGCTCCAATTATTTACAATTCTTTAAGGGAAACAAAACAATGTATTTAGGGTTGAAATTAATGTAATGGGTTTTTAGTCATCCCCAGAGTTTTTTCTGGGTATCTGGTTTATTCATTACTGCTCCATTAAAATATTTGGTTACTTTTGCTAGGTCTATCCCTCAACTTCCTTAGTTTTTGTTGTATTAATTTCTTCCTTTTTCCCCCGTTTTAAGCTATTTTTCTAAACTGTTTATTTCTTACCAACAGTAAATTCCAAATTTTCTTCCCCCAATTTTATTGATTTCCAACTGTGGAATTTGTTTCCCTTTTACCCTCAAAACTGCCACAAACATTTCCATACATCCCTTTCCTTCTTTATATTTTTTGGGATATAATCCCGGTATAACCTCTGGATCTAAGTTTATCGGGATAATTTTTTGGTAGTTCAATTCTCCAAAATGGTTATTGTTCAAATCCACCAAAATAACAATGTAGTTTTCCCATCCCAACTCTCATTATTTTTTCCGCTCTTGCCCAATTGCAGGTTTAGGTTATCTTGGGTTGTTTAATTTTTTCTCTTTAAAATCAATTATGCTGAAAGGAAACAAATTTTTTTAGGGTTCTTTCATTCCTTGAAATTTTTCAATTGGGAAATCTTGATTTTTTAATTGGAATTCTCTTATATTTTTGGAAATGAGGCCTTTTCAAACTGTTAAAAATTTTCCCAGTTTTTTTTTTTCAATCTTTTTGTTGTTTTGTTTTCATTTGTATTTTTTTTTCTATTTGTTCGTAATGATCCTAGTTTCTTTGTCATAATTTTAAGGTCTAATGTAAACTTCTTTTCCTTAATTTATTAATGATTTATTTTTTGCCTGGTTTTCCATTTTACCTTATTTTTTTTTGGATAATTTTTTCCTTTTTCCAATTTTTCCCCAAAATTTTTATCAAACGAAGTTCTTTTGGGTTTTTTTTCAAAGATGGTTCCATTTTTACCTTTTTTTCCCGAACCTCTCTACCTTTCTTTCCTTTCCAATACCAAATTTTTTGGGCTTTTGCTCTCTAAATTTAATTTTAAGGGACAAGCCACCATCTTTTGATTTTTTCATTTTCCCTTGAAATTTTGACCTTTTTTTTTTATATGAACTTTGTTGTTATTTTTCTAGGCAAAAATGTTTTGGGATGGAGGCCTATAAAATAAGGATGGTTTGGGAAAATGCATCTTTATTATTTTGCTCGCACACCAAAAGCTTTTAAATTTTTCTTGGTTAGCAACAAGTGAAAATTGGGATTTTTCTCATAAAAGTTTCGATTTTCCCTTAGATTCTAAATTTTAATTTCAGTTTAACTTTAAAGGAACCTTTTAACTGCGTTGGTTTTTGGGTTTTATGAATTCCCTGATGACTTTGTGGGTTTTTTAAACCAACCTTTCAAAGTTTGGATTTTTCTTAATTTTAAAATTTGGGGTTTCAAGTATACCATATTATGGAAGAGGATAAATTGGCTTCCCCGCCATTCTTATTCCAACCCCCAAACTAGCTTTCTAATACAATATTAAATAGTAACGGTGAAAGGGACCTTGTTTCCTCCCGATCTTATTGGGAAGGTTTGGGTTTCCCTTACATATGATGCTTACTGATGGAAATAGATGCTGCTGATTATTTTAAGGAAAAGTCCATTTACCTAATTCCAAGTGTTTTTTTAATAGGAATGGATGTTGGTTTTTATAAATGCTTTTTCTGCACATTGAGATGATCATTTGGTTTTTTAATTTGGTTATTAAATGGCCAATTATTATTTTTCAATATTAACCAGCCCTGCATTCCTGGTATAAATCCTACTTGACATATTATTATCTTGGGATGATTTTCTGTAGTCTTTGTAATATCTTATTTAAATTTTAGCATCAATATTCATTAGGAGATTGGTCTAAATTTTTCTTTCTTTTTCACCTACCGGTTTTGGGTTCAGTACCATGTCTGTGTCAAGAAAAATTTTGGACTCCTTCATTCCCTATTTTATCAAATAATTTATATACATTGGGGCCAATTGTTTCTTTAAATGTTTTGGTAAAAATTCACATGTATCCACGGTCCTGGGGATTTTCTTGGGAGTTGTTTAATTGGCATTTTTTTAAATTTTTCTTTTTCCTCTCTGTTAATCGGGATTTTTTATATTCCATTTTTGGGTTTCAAAATTTATTGGCTAAATTGGGCAAAATACTCTTATTTCTCAATTTCCTCTTCCTTGGTGGAAAGTTCTCCCCTTTTAAGACTACTATTTCATTTCCTCCCTCCTTTTTCTAATCAGATTTCCAAAACATCTATTTTATTGGTTTTCATAGAAAACTCTTGGTTTATTAATTAGTTCAATAGTTTTTACTTTCAATTTTTAATTTCTCCTTTTAATTTTAAATTTAAATTTAATTTTGATTGGGGTTTTAATTTGGTTTTTTTTTTATTTGAAACCCAATTCATTAATCTTTTTCTTTCTCTTTTTATTCAAATAACCTCAAGGATATAAAATTCCTCTTATTACCCTTTTCATCCACAAATTTTGGTATGATTCTCATCTTGTATTTCTTGGTAAGATTTGTATCTTAAATTTGTTTCACCCAATCATTCTTTAAAGATAGATTTTTGTTTCCAATTACTTTTGGTCTTTTCCCCTAATTTTTGTTGAATTATTTTATTCTCTGATCTGAAAAGCATTTCTTTTCTCTTTCTTGTTTAATTTGAGGTCTTTATGTCTAATAGGTTTTTTGAATAGGTTCCTGAACTGCTGAGAAGAAAGTATATTCCTTCTTCCCATTCAATTTTCTCCAAAGTCCAACATATAATTTTCTAATATTTTTTTTAATTTCTTTTTCTTTTTTTTGTGGTTTGATTTGTCTAATTCTGAGGTGCAAGGTTGAGATCTCCCACTATTACAAGTTGTCTTTTCTTTTCAACTCTCTTAATTTCTCCTTGGGTGGTCCATACCACTTTATATATGTTTTAATATTGATTTGCTTCGTTTTTATGCCCCCTTTGGGATGTAGTTTCCTTCCTTATCTCTTTAATTAGATAATTTTTTTTTGGCGTCTAAAAGGTTTTTCTTTTGACCACCTGAAGCATAATAGTTTTGCTCCAACCTTTTACCTTTACTTTGTATCCCCTGCTTTAAATTTTCTTGTAAACAACATATTGTAGGGTTCTGATTTGATCAGTCCTTTATCTGCCTCCTTTTATGGGAGTTCATCCCATTCACATTTCAGTTTTTATAATCTGTATTTCCCTGCCATCCCAATCCCGAGTTTCTTTCTTTTTTCCCCCAACCCTCTTTCCCCCCTTTTCTTTTCCCCTTTGTATCCGAACTTACCTCTTTAATCCCTCCCCCCCTTTTCTTTTCCCCTTATTCCCTTATTCTCTTTTTTCTTTTCCCTTTTCCTCTCCCCCTTTTTAATCAGGTGAGAGAGAATTTTCTCTAAAGCAAATATGTGAATTATTTTCTCTTTGAGCCAACTCTGATGAGAGTAAGATTCACACAATGTTTCTCCCCCTCTCTGAATTCCCTCAGATATGATAAGTTTCCTTTTCCTCTTTGTGGAATGTGGTTTTCCTCTTTTTATCCACCCTTCCCACTTTCTCTGCCATCATCCCTTTTCCATATCCAATTCCCCTTTTATGTTATATCAGTAATATCAAATTATACATGTAGTCTTTTTTTTTTATCCAAAACAGAAATACAATTTTCAAGTATTCTTTCTACCTTTTCTGCATCTCTTGAATCCTATGGTTGAAGATCAAATTTTTTGTTTAGTTCTGGTTTTTTCTTTAGAAACAAATGGAATTTATTTGTTTCATTAAGTGCCCATCTTCTTCCCCAGAAGAAAATGCTCAGCTTAGCTGGGTAGTTTATTCTTAGCTGCATTCCAAGTTCTTTTGCCTTTTGGAATATCAGATTTCAGGCCCTTCGATCCTTTAATGTGGAAGTAGCCCGATCACCTCTGTATTTAAATTTTTTTTTTTTTTTTTTCTGGCTGCTTGTAAAATTTTTTCCTTAATCTGATAGTTCTGAAATTTGGCCACAATATTCCTTGAGGTTTTTATTTTAGGGTCTTTTTCAGAAGGTGTTTGATGAATTCTTTCAATGCCTATTTTACCTTCTGATTCTATTACATCTGGGCAGTTCTCTTTGATGATTTCTTTTAAAATAGTATCTAAGCTCTTTTTTTCATCATAATTTTCAGAAAGTCCAATAATACTCAGATTAACTCTCCTAATTCTACTTCCCAGTCTGTCATTTTTGCAAGTAGATAATTTATGGTTTTTTTCCAGTTTGTCATTTTTTTGGTTTTGCTTGACTGATTCTTGCTGTCTCAACAAATCATTAGCTTCTATTTGTTCAGTTCTGATTTTTAATGAATTATTTTCTTCATTATCTTTTTTCCTTCTTTCTGTATATATCCAATTGAGTTTTTAAATGAATTGCTTTGCTCTATGAAAATTTTTTTTCCATTTCACTAATTATTTTTCTTTTATTGAATTATTATCTTTTTCCAATTCACATATCCTACTTTCTGGTGAGTTTTTTGTCTTTTCCAATTCACAAATCCTACTTTCTAGTGAATTATTTATTTTTTCCTATTAACAAATCTTACTTTCCTGAGATTTTTTTTACTTTTTCCAATTTGCAAATTTTGTTTCCCTGCACTTCCATGGAATTTTTTAATCTTTTCCAATTCATATTTCAGGAAGTTGTTGCTCTCTTGCAAAGCTTCTCTTTCTTTTCCCCATTTTTCTTCTAACTCTCTTTTGAGACTTTTAATAGTCTTTTCTATGAAAGCATTATGTAAAAGGGGACAGGTAACATTCCCCTTTGTGGTACTGTCTGGTGCCTGTTTGCTATTAGTCTCTTCAGGTTTGCAGACCTGTTCTTTTTCTGTATAGAAGCTGTCAATCATTCTTTTGATTTTTTTATCCATTTTTTATAGCCTTTTCGATATGCCTTCTAGGCAAGGGTGTTACCAGCTTCCTCTGCAGAACAGGGAGAGATGTAAACCAGCTTCTGGCTCTGAGGTATGGGAGTGCTCTGAGTGAGAGTTTTCCCTTACCTTAACCAGAGGTGGCATTATCACTGGCCTATTGAAATGCCCAGTTGAGCTGTGTTGTTGCTCTAAGGCTAGAGACTAAGTGGTGAAAGTGTCACTGCCCCAGGCCAGAGCCCCTTATGGGGCTGTGGTTATTAGCAGCTGATCAGCAGATAGACCGGCTCTACCAGAAGTCTGTCCGGAAGTCTCTGCCCAGATGAAAATTGTCCCGTGAAAGCTCTATTTCCCCAAGTTGAGCCCCCCACTGTGCAGATTAGAGGCTAACCTGGGCTGTGCCCTCCTATTTTTCAGGTTCGCAACTGCCCCAAGCAAAAGCCCTGTACTGTGGAGTGGGGCTGTGAGCTTGTGTTGCAATCTGTGCTCTCACTTCCAATTTGAGGCTCTGCTCAGAAGCTTAGTTCTCTCCATGCTTGTGCTGATCTCCCTCCCAGCTCTGAGGATAAACTTTTTTTTGGTGAGACTTCAGATTTTCTTTGGCTGGTGAGTTGTTATACTTCTAATCTTTATGAATTGTAGCAGTCAAGACTATTTTTGAGGCTCGATATAATATTGATAAAGAGGGTAAGAGAAGAGCTTAGAAAGTCGTGTGTGCCTTCTCTGCCATTTTGGCTCTGGCCCCCGATCCTAACCTATAACATTGATAAATTATTCTTTCTTAGCCAGTACCAAATAGTTTTCATGACTATTGCTTTATAATATAGTTTTAGATCTAATACAACTAGGCAACCTTTATTTGATTTTTCTTTTCATTAGTTTCCTTGAAATCCTTGCCCTATTGTTCTTCAAGATGAATTTTGTTATTATTTTTTCCTGATCATAAAAAAATTATTGGAGGTTTGATTGGTATAGCACTAAATAAATAGATTAGTTTAGGGAGTATTCTCCTTTTTATTATAGTTGTTTGGCCTACTGGAGAGACTTACACGAACTGATGCTGAGTGAAATGAGCAGGACCAGGAGATCATTATATACTTCAACAACAATACTAGATGATGACCAGTTCTGATGGATTAGGCCATCCTCAGCAACGAGATCAACCAAATCATTTCTAATGGAGCAGTAATGAACTGAACTAGCTATACCCAGAAAAAGAACTCTGGGAGATGACTAAAAACCATTACATTGAATTCCCAATCCCTATATTTATGCACACCTGCATTTTTGATTTCCTTCACAAGCTAATTGTACAATAATTCAGAGTCTGATTCTTTTTGTACAGCAAAATAATGTTTTGGTCATGTATACTTATTGTGTATCTAAGTTATATTTTAATATATTTAACATCTACTGGTCATCCTGCCATTTAGGGGAGGGGGTGGGGGGGTAAGAGGTGAAAAATTGGAACAAGAGGTTTGGCAATTATTAATGCTGTAAAGTTACCCATGTATATATCCTGTAAATAAAAGGCTATTAAAAAAAAAATAGTTGTTTGGCCTATCCAAAAACACTTAACATTTTCCCAATTATTTAGATCTGACTTTAATTGTGTGGAAAGTGTTTTATCATTTTGCTCATATACTTCCTGAGTCTCCCTTGGCAGATGGATTCCCAAATATCTTATACTATTGACAGTTATAATAAATTGAATTTCTCTCTTGCTGTTGGATTTTGTTAATGATGTATAAAAACTCTGATGCTTTCTGTGGATTTTTTTGTGTCCTGCAACTTTGCTAAAGTTGTGGATTATTTATTTTAGTTTTTTAGTAAATTCTCTAGGGTTCTCTAAGTATATCATCATATCATATGCAAAGAGTGATAATTTGGTTTCCTCATTACCTACTCTAATTCCTTTAATTTTTTTTTTCATCGCTTGAGATGATTTTGTTAAGTTGGTTATTGAAATAGTCAATTATCCCAGTAGTTTCCCCAATATTGAACTAGCCCCATAGTCCTGGTATAAATCCTGTGGATGATTTTCTGTAATCTCTTTGCTAATATTTTATTTAAGGTTTTTGCATCAATATCCATTAGGGAGATTGGTCTTTAATTTTCTTTCTCTGTTTTCTTCCTAGCTGGTTTAGGCATTAGCACCATGTCTGTGTTATAAAAGGAATTTGGTAAGACTCCTTAATTTCCTATTTTTTAAAAATACTATATATAATATTGGAGATAATTGCTCTTTGAATATTTGATATAATTCACATGTTAAATTCATCTGGTCCTGGGGATATTTTCTTAGGGAGTTGATTAATAGCTTGTTCTATTTATTTTTCTAAAATGAGACTATTTAAGCAATTTACTTCCTCCTCTATTAATCTCAGCAATCTCTATGTTTGTAGGTATTCCTCCATTTCTCTTAAGTTATCAAATTTATTGGTATAAAGTTTGGCAAAGTAACTATACTACTTGGTACATATGTGTTTAGTATTTATTTTGCTTCATTATCTATGGTATTCTTTAGCAAGATAAACTTTCCTTCCTTATCTCTTTTAATTAGATCAAGTTTTGCTTTTACTTGATCTGAGATAAGGATGGCTACCCCTGATTTTTATTTTTATTTTTTTTTTTACTTTTCCTGAAGCAAAATAGATACTGCTCTAGCCTTTTATCTTTACTCTGTATGTATTACCCTGCTTTAAATATGTTTCCTGTAAATAACATATTGTAGGATTCTGGCTTTTAATCCAATCTGCTATCAACTTGCATTTTATGGGAGAGTTTACCCCATTCATATTTACTGTTAAAACTACCAATTCTGTATTTCCTGCTATTTTATTACCCCCAGATTATACTTTTCACTTTCCTTTTCCCCTTACTTGCCTCCCCAGTATTTAGCTTATGCACACTACTTGCCTAAAATAGTCCTGCCCCTTTTGAGTCCCTCCCGCTTTCTTATACCTTGGCCCTACTATGTCTTTATTCCCTTCTATTTAGCCTACCCCTTCCTTTTTCTCTTTCCCCCTCCCACTTTTCTATAAGGTGAGAAAAGTTTCTTTGTAAACCAAATATGTGTAATATTTTCTCTTTGAGCCAAATCTAGTGAGAGTAAGATTCACACAATGTTTATCCCTCTCCCTTCTTTCCCTCAAATGCAGAATGTTTATTTTGCCTCTTTGAGAGATGCAGTTTCCTTCTTTTTACCTCCACTTTTCCCTTTTTGGTGCAATCCCCTTTTCACCTCTAATTCCTTTTTTTATATTAAAACTGTAAAATCAAATTATCGGTACCCTCTCTATGTATGCCCATAATAGAAATACAATTCTCAAGAGTTCTCTTTTATCCTTTTATGCTTCTTTTGAGTCCTATATCTGGAGGTCAATTTTTTTTTTTTTGTTTAGCTCTGTTTTTTCATAAAAAATAAAATGAATTCACTTCTTTCATTGAATCCCATCTTCTTCCCTGGAAGAAAATGCTCGTTTTAGCAGGGTAGTTTATTCTTGGCTGCCTTCCAAGTTCCTTTGCCTGCTGGAATATCAGATTCTAGGCCCTTTGATCCTTTCATGTGGAAACTGCTAGATCCTGAGTAATCCTCATTGTTTGCTCCTCAGATTTTGAATTTTTCTTGGCTGCTTGTATTATTTTTTCCTTGGTCCAATAGTTCTGAAATTTAGCTATAATATTCCTTGGAGTTTTCACTTTGGAGTCTCTTTCAGAAGGTGTTCAATGAATTATTTCAGTGGCTATTTTACCTTCTGATTCTATGACATTTGGGCATTTCTCTTTCATGATTTTCTGAATAATGGTGTTTAACCTCTTTTTTTTACAACATGTTTTTCAGGGAGTCCTATAATTCTTAGATTATGTCTCCTAGATCTATTTTCCAGGTCTGTTGTTTTCTTAAGTAGGTATATAACTTTTTTTAAGGTTTTATCATTTTTTTTTTGTTTTGCTTGACTGATTCTTGAAGTCTCATCATGTCATTCATTTCCATTTGTTCAGTTCTGATTTTTAATGAATGATTTTCTTTATTTTTTTTACTTCTTTTTGTATTTGTCCAATTGAATTTATAAGTGAGTTGTTTTGTTTTGTGAATTTTTTCCCCATTTCACAAATTTTTTAAAGGATTTATTTTCTTTTTCCAATTCACAAATTTTATTTTCCTGTGAGTTCTTTACCTTTTCCATTTCATATGTTCTGTTTTTCAGGGAGTTGTTGCTGTTGTTGTTGTTGTTGTTGTTGTTTGGTTGTTGTTGTTGCTGTTGTTGTTTTCCAATTTATCTTTTATTAAGTTATATGCCTTTTCCAAACCCTCTTGTAAAATTTTTCTTTCCAATTTTTCTTGTTCTCTTTTAAGAAGATACTTTTTAATTATTTTTTCTAGGAGAGCCTTGTGTGGTGGGATATATCACCCTCTGTGGCTTCGTCTGGAGATAATCTGATTTTAGTCTCCTCAGGGTTTGAATTCTATATTCTATCTATATTCAGAGCTCACTTTGTCTTTTTAATTCACTTTTTTAAAAAGTGGAGATCTGTTTTTAGGGCAAGGAAGGCTTTCCAAGCCTCCTTTACAGGCAGCTCAAAGTGATAGCAGCTGTGCTGCGATTGTTCTGAGTCACTCCCGGTGCTGGGTGGGTCAGGGCCAGTGAGACTCCAGTACTTTGGGGTACACTCTTTACCTTTGGTGTTTGTGTTGGATGTTTTATAACTTTTATGCTGATCTATTGGCTTGCAACCAGGACAGAATAGCCAACACTGTGGTAGAGTCCTCTACGTAGAATCTCTGCCTCCCAAAGACTGTACTTTGGCTGGGTCTGCTCAGAGTGTGCTCTCTGTGCTCTCTTTCCCTGCCTGCACCTAGCCTCCTCCCATGCCCCACCAAAACAGACCTTTTCTGGTCATCTTTGAAATTATCTTTGGCTGGTAATTTGCCGCATTCCCAATATTTTTGTAGTCAGCCAGTCCAGCACTATTTCAGAGGCTGAATTTTGTAATTAGTGTGAGGGTAGTAGGAGAGCTCAAAAAGAAGTTTGTGTCCTCTCCACCATCTTGGCTCCACCCCAAACTGAGATTTCTTTACTCAAAGTTGAGCATTCTAGTCTCTCTCATACAGCTACCAACATGTTTTTCTAAAGTATAGGTCTGTTTTTGTCCCTTTCTCCCAGTCAATAATCATTAATTATTACTTCTTGCTTCCAGGATATAATATAATACCTATGTTTGACATTTAAAGTCTTCTTAACTTTATCCTTCCCTATCTTTTCAGTCTTCTTAACTCTTCACTATCCTCTATATCTTCTATGTTTCAGCCTTATTTGCCAGTTTATTATTCTCTGCAACTGATAATATATCTCACCATTCTCTTCTTTTGCAATGATGTCCCTTATGCTTATAATTCACCCTTCCTTACCTAGACTTCTTACTTTACTTGACTTCCTTTAGGCATCAATTCAAAGTCTACTTTCTGCAAGAGGTTTTTTCCAGTTTTCCCAACTATTGTTTTTTTTTTCCTGTTCTGAGGTCAATTTGTGTGTAGTCTGCATATATCATGTGTGCACATAATTATTTACGTGATATATATGTACCATTATATTATGAAATATTTGAATTTAGGAACAGACTTTAACTTTGTCTTTTTTTGTTTCCCTATACTTAGCACAGAATCTCAAACACCACAAAACCCAACAATTGTTCTGCTACCATTATTCAAGAAGAAACAAAGATTTTCTTAACACTAGAAATTTTTACCAAAATACAACATTAGTGTAAACAAAATAAAACTCATGAGACTAATAAAGTAGCAGCACACAAATATTAGGAAAGGCACATTTAGTAAATACAATTTAGAGGTGTTCTTTTCTTAAAATTAGGTACAAAATTCTGAGACAAACACTGATACAAAAATTCTTGAAAATACACTCAGAGATTGTCTGTAGATTATAGTTGCCCCATTGTAGACCACATCATATTATTAATTAAAGGCTGCTCCCAATTGCTGAATCACAAGTGAGTATGGAGTAAACGAAACTGCAAAAATTAGTACTTTTTATAGTCAGTACAATCAACATCAAGGGTATGTGTATGGATATACATACATATATATATATATATATATATATATATAGGTACTTGTTCTCTGAGCTATTCCTATATATAGAGTCTCAGACTAACTGAAATGAGGTATAGACACCCCCCACAAAAAAAGAAGACAAAGGTATTTTTCATGTAAATTCTTAGATGATCTGTTATTTCATTGGTGTGGGTATGCCCTCTGTCAGGAAATATGACAATTTCTCTGACTTAGTAGAAAGCCTTTAAGAGCTGCTGTCACTGAAAAAATATGTTGAAAATAATCTGATGATGATTTGTGTTGTTATTTTGTTTGTTGTTGTTGTTGTTTTTTAACTTAGCTAGACTTCAAATAAGTTGATGAAAATTCTGACACTGGGTTCCATCTCAAAGCATTACTAGTTCAGTAGAATCTGAAACAGCTTCCATCAAGCAAAAATTAATTACATATCTATGGTGTTTAGAATATAATATAATAGGCTTTAAAAAAGGATGAAATAAGTATAATGTAAATGCCATTAATTTCAAATTAAGCATATATGGCTCATCCAGAGTAAAACTTCTCTTGAGTTTGGCATCTAGATTACAAAAACTTTAGAAGCAGAAGCATTTCTTAGCCATGAATCTTTCACAGTTTTTCAGGAAGTTTCTAGCTCAATGGACATTGTACCCTATTCATTATTGGTATGCACTATAATAAGTTTCACATAACATAACATATTAATATTAGAAGAATTATTTAAAAATCAACTAGTTGTGATTACTGATTTTGTTTTTAAAAATATTTGTTTATTTTAATACATATTGATTTATAAATCATGTGGGATGAAAAAAAAAACAGAAAAAAAGTAAACTTATCATTGTTGATTTTCATTCAATATCCATAGTTCTTTTTCTCTATGCAGATGGTATTTTCTATCTATGCCTTGAATCATTGACCCACTGAGAGAAACCAACTCTTTTATAGTTGATCATTGCAAATTCTTGCTGTTACTGTGTACAGTGTATTCTGATTCTCCTTGTTTAGCTCAACATCAGTTTCAGGTCTTTCTAAAATAAGCTTGTTCATAATTTTTATAGAACAATAACATTCCATTATCTTTATATACCACACTTTATTCAGCTATTCCCCAATTGATGGACATCAACTCATGTTCCAATTCTTTGCTACCACAAAAAGCTGCTACAAATATATTTGTACAAGATCCCTTTCCTTCCTTTAGGATTTATTTGGGATAAAGCCCCAGCAGTATCACTTCTGGGTCAAAGGGTTGGCACAGTTTTATACCCCTTTGGGCATATTTCAAGTTGCTCTCCAGAATGGTTGGATCATTTCACAACTTCAACAATTCATTATTGTCCCAGTTTTCCCACATCCCCTCCAACATTTATCATTATCTTTTCCTGTCATCTTAGCTGATTGGAGAGGTATAACATGGTACTTCAGAGATGTTTAATTTACATTTCTCTAACCAGCAATAATTTAGAATATATTTTCACATGGCAATAAATGGGCTTTAATTTTGTCATTTGAAAATTGTCTGTCCATACCCTTTGACCATTTATCAATTGGGAATGATTACTAATTTAAAGATGGAAGAATCTTAATTATCAAGCTCAACCTGTGTATTTTATAGATAAGGACACTGAGGCAAAAGAAATGAGATGCCATGCCTAAAGTTAATTCCTTAATTGTTAAAATTTAGTAACTATGTATAATTTTGAAAAATTTGATTAGTGACAACTAGATACTTAGAATCCTGGTGCAATTTTTAAAATAGGTGTTTTGACTATTATGCAAATGTTTTTCTCATCTTCCCATGCATTTGGAATAAAGCTTTCTAATGTACAAAGGGGGTTATCCAATAATCTTTGGGTGAAAAGAATTGAGAATTGACTGCTTCATGCTTTGTAATTCTATTACCATGGTAAAGATTTCAAAAGGCTTGGCTTCCCCATACATATGCCTTCAAACAAGCAAACATAAATCAGAATGCTTGGTTTAATTGAGTCAACAAACACTGGTTTTAGAGTCAGGGTCCAGACTTTGAATCTTATATGCTTTTGAGCAAGTTACTTAATTTTGGGTCTCAGTATTCTCATCAATAACTGGATGGGACTGGGCTAGATGACCTCTAAAATCAATCCATATTTCATTTTCTGATTCTTCAACAGTACTGAATGTTTCTTTTATTAAAAATAAAAGGTAGCTTGCTTTTTGTATACCCTTGAATTGGATGCTTGAGATAAGGTATTGAAATCACCAAAGGACCACTTTGAAAGAGAAAAGTCTATGAGTCTTAGAAGAAAAAACCTCTAACTATGAACACTCATATACACAGCTATTTCTCAAGGTGGATTAGCTTGATAAAAATTATGACCTTTATCCATCTACCTTATTTTATTTTCTAGAGCTAAAAATACTGCCAATGCCTGAGGCGTAAGTCAGTGCAAGCCTCCATTATCACTCCAGAGACTTGGCACTTTCCTCATTAGGATCCTTAGACTCTAACTGAGTGACCTTGTTTGGTCAGAAGACACAGATGTAGTCTGTCAGTAAATCTTGTTAATGTAACAAGTATTCCTACTGTTAGATGAGTGTTGCACCTGATACTGGCATCTCTTTCGTTAGTAAACAACCACTGTTTCCTCTCTCCAACATGAGCCCTCTTCTCTCATTCTATCAGCTTTTGCAGCATTAGCTTGTACCAAAGATTATCAAAAAGAGCATTCCTTGCTGTGAAGGTATATTAGTCTCTAACTCTTAGTAGCAACTTTTCACTGTTTATTGAAGGCTGCAGAATGTGCTTTAGGATTTGAGGAAAGATAACTGCACAAACAAAGCATTATTTTTGTTGAAAAATCCTTTAGCTCATAAATGAGATCCCATTCTTGTTATCATTTTGATGATCCTAAAATCTTTAAAATTATTTTTTTAACATATTTTGGTGCACATGCATCGCAGGATGAAGGAAATTCTCAAACAAGAATTTGATTTAAATTTTTAATTTAATTTTAGTTTCTATATTTTAATTCAAGTTCTCTATTTACTATTTTATTTTTCTTAATTATGTTTAAAAAAATTTTCACATTTTTTAACTTTGAGTACCAAATTTTCTCTTTTATTCCCTCATTGAAAAGGTAAGTAATTTGATAAAGTTTTAACATGTATAAATTTACATAATATTAATATTATAAAAGAAATCATAGATCAAAATAAAGAAGAAAAATAAAGAAAAGAAAGTATTCTTCAATCTTTATTCAGTCACAATGCTGAGAATTATTATTTTTTATATTTTATTTTTTATTTAATAGCCTTTTTATTTACTTAATTATGGGTAAAATTTTCAATTAAAATTTGCCAAATTTTTTCCTTTTTTTCCCCCTCTTTTTTTAAAAAAAAAAATTTTTTTTTTTAAAAAATTTTTCCTAGAAAATAAGGAAAATTTAAAAATTTTTTTTTTTTTTTTTTCCCATGCAAAATTATTTTTTTAAAAATTTTTTTTATTTTGCCTTTATTTAAGGTTTAAAATGGGAATTTACACATTTTTCCCCTTTTTTCCCTTTTTTTTTCCCCAACCCCTTAAAAATAATTTTTTATTTAAATTTATTTAGATAACGGGTTCACCAAAAATTTTTTTGTTCAAAAATTTTTTATTTTTAACTTGGGAAATAAAATGTTTAAAATTTTTTCCTTTTTTCCCAAAAATTTTTTTTTCAAAAAATTTTTTTTTAATGTTTTTGGGGAAATAAATGGGTTTATTTTTAATTGGGTTTAATTTTATTTTTTGAATTTTGGGCTGGTTATTTTCTTTAAAATTTTTTTTTTAAAATTTTTACGGTTATTGTTTGTGTTGGGGTTTTCTGTGTTTTTTGAATTGGTTTTGTTTAGGTTAAATTTTTTTGTCTTTTTCGCCCATTTTTTTTTTTTTTGCTATTTTCAAATGTCATTTGTTTTGGTTTTTTGTTGTTGGGGTACAAAATTCGTGTGGGTTTTTTCTTTTTATAATTTTTTGGGATAAATTTCATATAAAATTTTTAGTTTTTATAATGGATATGTTTAAATTTCAGTACGGTCCGGCCAAAATGTATTAATGTTTTTTCTTATTTCTTTGGGTTTTTCCCTTTAAAGAATTGGATAGGTTTTTTTTTGATTGTTTTACTTTTAAATTGGGAAATTGGATATTTTTTTTGGATCAAAAATTTTTTTTTTTTTGAATTGTTTGTTTGGATTTTTGGTTTTTTTTGCAAATTTGGGATTTTAAATTGGGAATTTTTTTTGGAAATGAGTTTTTTCGAAATTTTGATTTTTGGTTTTTTCGGGTTTGGTTTTTAATTTTTTTTGGTTTTTTTAAAATTTTTTTAAAGGGTGTGGGTTTTTTTTTTTTTTAATTTTTGTTTTTGTTTTTGTTAAAAATTTTTTTAGGTTTAAGGAAATTTTTTTGGGTTTTTACTTTTTTTGTTTTTTTGTTTTTTTAAATTTTTTTTTTTGGATTTTTTTTTGGTGTAGGGTTGGTATGGACTGCTTGTTTTGTATTTTTCTTTTTTTTTAAAGTGTTTTTTCCGTTTGGGTTTTTTTGTTAAAGTAGGTTTTTGGGTTATTTTTGAATTTTAATGGTTTATTATTAATAATTTTTTTTGGGCCCCAAAAGGAAAAGTGTTTATTTTTTTTGGTAAATGGGCATTCTTTTTTTTTTTTTTCTATTTTGGTTTTTGGATTTTTTTTTCTATAATTTTTGTTGTTTTTTTTTGGTTTTAGTGGGAGTTTTAATTGGTTGGGGGAAATATGGTTTTGGTTTTTTATTTTTAATTTTTGGCCCAAGAGTTTATTTTTCATGTTGGGATGCTTTTGTGGTGGGTGGTTTGTTTTTTGTTTGGATTTTTTGGGTGAATTTTTAAATATTTTTTTGTAGATATTAAAGGGTTTTTGTAATTGGACGGGATTTTTGTTGGGGGTAAAATGCTATCTTTGTGTTTTTTTAAAAAATTTTTGAAAGTGTGATTTTTTTTAATTTTTTAGGAATTTTTGGGGTTTTGATCGTTGGCGGAAAGAGTGAAATTTGCTTTTTGCTTTTCTTTTTTTTTAATTTTTTGCTTTGTTAAGTAGGTTTTCAAAAAGGGTAAAGTGATAGTGGGTTTTGTTTTTGGATTTTTGGGAATGATTGTTTGTTTTCCTAATAATGGTTGTGGTTTTTAGATGGTTGTTTTAAGGAAAAGTTTTTTTTTTCTGGGAAATGGATGTTGGATCAAATGTTTTTCTGAATGGTGCGGTTTTTGGATGGATTTAAATGGTTAGAAGTTTTTTAAATTGGTGATTTTTGGTTAAATTTTCTTGATTTTTTTTTTGGGATGATTTTTGTGTTTTTTTAATATTTTTTTGATTTTTATTTTTCTAGGGAGTGGGTTTATTTTTTTCGTTTCGGTTTGGGGGGTTTTCATGTTTGTGTTGGAAGGGGTGATTTTTTTTCTTTTTCCCTTTTTGGGGCTTGTTTTTAAATGTTTGGTTTAATGTAAATTTTTTGGCCTGGGTTTTTTTTTTGGGAGTTTTTAATTTTGTTTTCTTTTTTGAAATGGGCAAATTATTTTTTCTGTTTTGGGAAGTTTTTTTTGGGGTGGCTTTTCTTTGGTTTCAAATTTAATTTAAAGTGAGTTTAATTTTTTTTTTTTTTTTCTTGGTGGAAAGTTTTTTTTCTTTTTAAGATAATTTGTTTTTTTTTTTAATTAGATTTTAAAGGTTTTTTTTTTTTGGGTTTTTTTTAGCCAATTTTTGTTTTTTATTTGTTTCTAGATTTTTTCTTTTTTTTTTTTCTTTTTATTTATTTCTTTTTTGATTGGGGTTTTTTTTGGTTTTTTGTTTTTTTATTGAAAATTTTGTAATTTTTTTTCTTTTTTTTCAAGTAACTTTAAGGATAAATTTTTTTCTGCTGCATTCCCTTTTTGTAATGATGTTTCTTTTTTTTTGAGTAAATTTTATTTTTTATTGTTGTCTAATTTTTAAGAGGATTTTTTTCCTTTTGGTTTTTTTCCCCTTTTTTTTTCAATGTGTTTATTTATGATTTGGAAAGAAAGTTTCTTTTTTGCTTTTTATTTTTGGTTTTTGTTTTAAAGTGGTTATTTTTGAATAGGTTTTATGAATGTGAGAAGAAAGTTTTCT
The DNA here is from genome assembly GCF_902635505.1 of Sarcophilus harrisii. Taxonomy (NCBI): domain Eukaryota; kingdom Metazoa; phylum Chordata; class Mammalia; order Dasyuromorphia; family Dasyuridae; genus Sarcophilus; species Sarcophilus harrisii. Next base: position 373,292,314 of record NC_045428.1, read on the forward strand.
TTTATTTTTTTTTTTTCAAAGATTTTAAACTTTTTCTTTTTTTCTTTTTATTTTTTTTTTTTTGTGGTTTGGGTTGTTTTTTGGTGGGTTGAGATTTCTCTTTAGTTTTTTGTTTTTTTTTCTTGCAACTTCTTAACCTCTTGGGAAGTGGAGTGCCTACGGTGGCAAAGAAATGAGGTTGCTGTTGTTTATTTTTTGTGGATGTTTTTCTTTTTTTTTTAATTACTTTTTTTGGATTTTGGAAAGGGGTGGCTTTTTGATGGCAAATAGATTTTTTTGTGGCTTTTTTTTTTTGGTTTGAAATTGTTTTTTAAAAATATTGGGGTTTACTTTTTGATTTGTTTGTTATTTTTTTTGGTGGGGGAGTTTCTTTTTTTTGGTTTTTAAATTTGGCAATTAATAAAGATGCTTTTTTTTTTAAATTTTTTTTTGGTTATTTTTTGTTAGAGGTTTTTGTTTTAATTTCTTTCTTTTTGGTTTTTTTCCCTTTTATTTTTTTTTTTTTTTTTCTTTTTTTTAATAGGGGGAGAGAATTTTTTAAAAAAATGTTTTTTTTTTTTTGAGAATTTTGGATGGGAAGTTTTCCCAAATGTTTCCTTCTTTTGATTGATGTTTAAGTTTTGGGATTGGTTTTTTTCTTTCCCTTTTTATTTTTATCATCCCTTTTCTATTATTTTTTTGTTTATAAGAAATTTAATTTTAATTATTTTTTTTTGCCCAAAAGAAATGAATTTTCAAGGTTATTTTTTTTTGATTTTGAGTTTTTTTTGGATCTTTTTGTTTAATTTTGGGTTTTTTTCAGAAAAAATGGAATTTTTGTTTATTAAATGTCCATTTCTTCCATGGAAGAAAATGCTAGTTAGTGGGTGTTTTTTTTGGCGATCCCGTTTTGTGCCTTTAGAATTTTTTGTTTTTTTTAATGTGAAAGGGGATTTGGGGTATTTGTTGTGGTGGTTTTTGGTTTTTTGGCTGTTGTTTTTTTCCTTAATTGATAGTTTAAATTTTTGCCCTATTTTTGGGGTTTTTTTTTTGGTTTTTTGAGGATGAATTTTTTAATGCCTTTTAATTTGATTTATTAATTGGGTTTTTTGTGATTTTTAAAATAGTATTGGTTTTTTTTTCATGTTTTGGAAAGTCCAAAATTTTGGGATTTTTTAGATCTTTTTCCAAGTTGCTTTGTAGAAATTTGGTTTTTTGTTTTTTTTTTTTGTTGATGATTTTGCTGTTTGCTTATTTCTTTTTAGTTCTAATTTTTAAAAATTTTTTTTTCATTAGTTTTTCTTTTTCTGTTATGTCAATTGGTTTTTTGAATGTATTGTTTTGGTTGTGGAATTTTTTTTCCATTTTTTTTTTAGTGAATTATTTTTTTTTTCAATTAAGATTTCCCTTTTTGTTGTTTTTGTTTTTTCCAATTCCCGGATTTTTTGGTTTTTTTTTTCCAATTCTTATTTTCCTGTGATTTTTTTTTTTTCCACCTTTTTATTTCCTGGAATTTTTTAATTTTTCCTTTTGTTTTTGTTTTTTGGTTTTTTCCTTTCCCATTTATTTCTAATTTTTTGGATTTTTAATTTCTTTTAAAATTATGTAAAGGGAGGACAGTTTGATGATTTTTGTTTGAGGTCTCTTCATGTTTTGACCTGTTTTTCGATAGAAGTGTGTTTTTTTACTTTTTTCATGTTTTGTTTGGGTGGGTCTTAGGGTAACCAGCTTCCTCTGCAGAGAGGAAGATTAAAACCATTTCTGGCTAAGGATGGGAGTCTAGGGAGTTTTCCTTCCCCAACAGGAAGTGGATTCAGACTGGCAGAGCTATAACGGGCTTAGTAGGGCTGGGGTTATATTGCCCTGGCTAGAGAAAGGGAAAGTGTCACTGCCCCAGGCCGGGAGCCTCTTGTGGGACTGTGGTATTGAGCGACCCAGACCTGACCGCAGACCGCCGGAACTCTGCCCCCATGTTCTGCTCAAGCAAATCGGCCCTGGGGTCTATGGCCCCGCCGAGCTCCCCACACGCAGATTGAGGCTAACGGGCTGCGTCCTCCTGCTGTGCAGGATCCAACTGCCCGGAGAAGCCCTTATGCGGGTTGGGGCTGCACGCTTTGTGAGATCTTCTTTCACCCTCCCTTTGAGACTCTTCTTGAACCTTTTCCCCTGTCTGCGCCGATTTCCCCTGGCCCCGGAACCCTTTTTTGGCGGACTCATATTTTCTTAGGGCCGGTGAGTTGTTCTAATTCTTATCTTTACGAATTGTAGCAGCAAGACTATTTTTGAGGCTCGATATAATATTGATAAAGAGGGTAAGAGAAGAGCTTAGAAAGTCGCGTGTGTCTTCTCCGCCATCTTGGCTCCGCCCCCAACAGCATTTTTTCAAAAGCCTTTCAGAATTGTCTTGGATTGAGGTAGCTAGGTAGCACAGTGGATATAGCACCAGCCCTGAAGTCAGGAGGATCTGAGTTCAAATCTGGTCCCAGACACTTAACATATCCTAGCTGTATGACTCTGGGTAAGTCACTTAACTATGATGCAAAACAAACAAACAAAAATACAAAACTCAGAATTGTCTTGGATCACTGTTTTGCTGGGAATAGCTAAGACATTTATACCTGATCAATTTACAATATTGCTATTACTTTGGAAAATGTACATGTAACTTTGCATCAACTTCTGTGAGGTCTTTTGCATTTCTCCAATCAATAGTGACGTGGAACTTTTTAAAAAAAATATGGTTATACCATTACATTGAATTCCCAATCCCTATATTTATGCCCACCTGCATTTTTGATTTTCCAAATTATTTCCCCCTCTCATCCCCTCCCTTTTCCCCAAGACAGCAAGCACTCTAATGTAGGTTAAACATGTGCAATAAGAAGACTCTTTTGCCTATGAGTAAGAATCATAGTATCATAGGTTCAAAGCTAGAAAGCTCAAACTCTTCATCCAGATGAGAAAAATGATTCTAAATTTAGTATATGTTGCTACACCACATAACTACCTAATTGTTGTTCTTTATTCATTTCACTCATATCTGATTCTTCATGACCACATTTGTCTCCCTAACTCTTAAGTATTTACTTACATATTCAAGAATTCAGAATTTCTCTTTTACCTACTATAATCATATTTTATAAATATAAAACTTATTTTTATATTTCCAAACTTATTTAACTGCTGACACAAGTATAAATAGAAACTATAATGATAAATAATCTGAATATGTATGTGTGTGTGAACAAAAATAAGATAAAATTAAGGTATATCATGAAAAACATATTAAAATTATAATGTATATGCTATTACTTTCATGCTAATTTTCTAAAAACAATTATTTTTCATAAATTGGGGTTAGTAAAAACCCTGGCATTTGTTTTATTATTAAAAATCCACATATGTGATATGCCAGATAATGACTGCTTCATGATAGAAACATGACAATTAAAGCATTGTCTAAAATTGCTAAAGATATTTGGCAACATAAAATGATGTTTCCTCAACTAGGGAAAATATTAAACAAATCATGATATTCAAATGTAATGGAATACTATTGTGACATGAGAAATGTTGAATGGAATGATTTCATAGAAAACTTGGAAGACTTGTATTAATTGAAGTAGAGAAAAATTGAGTATAATATCGAGAACAACTTATATAATAACATTATAAAGACAGACAAATGAGAAGAAACTTAATACTGATCAAAGCTTTGACTAATATCCATTCCAAAGAATTTAAGTTAACATTTATATTAACTGAAAAAAAATTAAAGGATTGTAGATATGCAGTCATGAGACTGAGTTTCAAATTTATGTTCTGTAACTTTCTTGTACTATGAATTTTGGTGAAATATATACAATTTTAGAATTGCATATATTGATAAAAATAGACTGAATCAGTTAAAGTATAAGTATCTCATATTTCTTATTTATGAATTAATACCTCTGATTGAATGTATTGCTAAAATCATCTAATTATATATAAAGTATGTTATTGTAATGCTTTTTAAATGTTACATTGATTATATAACTAGGAAATAGGTCACCCTAATGTTGGCATCTTGGAAGAAAACCTTTGTTCACTACCATATTTTTGATTATGTTATTTCTGTCTCCTGCCCTTCAATTCTCCTCTTATAATATGTTTTAAGCCTGTTTTTTTTCTTTAACTCTTTCCCCCTTATAGCTCACATTTTTAATGTAGTAACTAGATCTTTTAGATCCTCAATATCCGTTGCATCCATTGCTTATTTTTATCCCACTGATGCCAAATTAAGGAAAGGTCATTATTACCAGAAACTCTGCCATCTAAAAATAAAAAAAGAAAGTTTAGCATGTGTGCATATAAATTAATTCACATGAGGACACATGCATATATTTATGTACATTCATATATACATATGAATACACACATATATATTCGCTTACACACACATACACACCTATATATCTATATAGATTTTTATATCTATATCTTTCAGGTTGTGGTACATACAGTAGGATCTTTAAAATATTTGCTGGAACTTTTGAAATCTTAGTAATTCACATAAGATTGATTCAAAGTTGTTTCCATTGACTTTAAAAGTGTTTTCTGAATGACACTGCTTAGCATCATAACATTGAATTTCAAGAGACATTTGATAATAATAAATCATTTGAAAGTGATTGACATAAATTGAGGGACATTTTCCCAATGTTCAGTTTAGATAAAGAGGAAAAGGTGTCTTTTTTGTTAGGTTTTATCTTTTTTCCTCCCATGGGACTTGGGGGTGGTGGTGAGCAGAAGCATTTGTAAAGAACACATGTATGAATTTTTGCAGTTCCCTTGATTTAGTTGTAATGAAAAGCACTGCCAGTTGACAAAGTAGGTTGCTGATGTGAAAAAGGAAATTTTAAGCTTTTATTAAAATTCTTTTAACCCACTTTATCATTTCATCTTCAGTTAGATGTCATAGTTTATTATATTAAAAAGTAATATAAATGAATATTACTTTTCAGTTTTCATTAATACTGATTAGATATAAAAAATAAAAAAAACACTCAAAAGCAAAATTAATTTAAATGTCTGGTCTTTTGAATAACTATTGGCAATATTAGATATTGTGTGGCAATATTGTGATGTTGAATGGTAAGATTGGAAAAAAGGTTGGTTTTGAATTCAAAAGAATTGGAATAAAATTTTGAAGTAGGCCAAGTGCTTTTAAAATAAAGCAAATGTTGAATAACTACCATTAAGGCTTCTTCCATGTTTGATTTTATGTTTTATCAATTAAATATGAGTTAAAGTTATACTACTGATGGTGCCTATCATATCATGATTTATGTGAAGCCATTGATAATTTTAATTGAGTACCAAACAATCCATTGCTGCTTAACTGTTTCTAGGCACAGATCCTGTAAGAATTCACCACAATGTTAACACATTTCACTATGCCTATTGATGTTCTTTTATGGGAAGCAGCATAATGTAGTAGATAGAGTACTAGAATATGACACTATTTTGTGAACTAGGAGAATGCAACTGCTAAATGGAAGACCCTTGAACCCATATTACATTTTTACAGCCATAGGAATGTATTACTCCTTTACGTAAGACTTCTCTGGATGCAAAACATTAGAGATTTTTAAGGAAAAACTCAAAAAGGCACATATGAGGAAATGTGGGATTTGTTCACCAAAGTACTCCATTTTAAATAAAGTCATGCCGAATATACTGTTCATGAGATAAAACAATTCCATCCATCTTCAAAGACAAAGTGTAAAGTTTTTATCTAAAACATCCAGTGCCATACCCTCTGGAAGAACTGCACTTGCAAAGCAACACTATATGAATAATTAAGATGTCATATATTCAACAACTAGGATAATTTTTCTTATTCTCCCTTGTTCTAGATACTTATAAGTTTCAGACTCTTTGGGCCAAAAATCAATATTTCACTATATATTTTACTTCATTTATACAACTATCTCTTTTCCTTGCTTCCTCTTCTATTCTATTTTTCTCTCTTAAACACATATATACACATCCAAACTCAAATACACCCAAACAAATAGGCACACACACACACACACACTTCTAATTGAGTTTGCCATTTCCCTCATAATTAATGTCCATGGTGTTTATCATTTGTTAATTTCCAAATACTTTCTGGAAATTGTGTTTGTAATTTCTTCAAAGATTAGTCATAAACGATTGAAGAAAACTGCATTTGATGTTAATTATACATGTTATTAAAAGTATGGAAAAGTACAAAATAATCTGATTTTTTTGTTTTGTTGAATAGAAGATTGAAGGAAAATAGCTCCTGAAAACACCAAATTAAGCAGGTTTTAAAGAATGAGACAGCTGGATCTCAGGACCACGGCAAGAAAGTGTGATGATTTTCTTTTACCCTAGACTGGACAATCTCAAAAAGCCAGCAGATCAATAGGCTCTATTATGTCAGTGGAATATCTACTCCTTTATTTATTTATTTATTTTTAATTTATTATATAACTTTTTTATTGACAGAACCCATGCCAGGGTAATTTTTTTTACAACATTAGCCCTTGCACTCACTTCTATTCTGATTTTTCCCCTTTCTCCCTCCACCCCCTCCCCTAGATGGCAAGCCATCCTATATATGTTGAATATGTCGCAGTATATCCTAGATACAATATATGTGTGCAGAACCAAACAGTTCTCTTGTTGCACAGGGAGAATTGGATTCAGAAGATAAAAATAACCCGGGAAGAAAAACAAAAATGCAAACAGTTTATGGAATATCTACTCCTTTGTAGTATAGATTGACTGGATTGGGTTACAGTTTCTGAGACAGTGTTCAAGATATTGTTGATTTCCTACAACATAAAAATTAGAAATTGATTTTATTGGATATCATACACATATTCAGTATGCAACACCATGGGAATCCACAGAATATTTCAGGAAGAAGCATGAACTATTTTAGGCTCAGAGCAAGTCTTCAAAAATATTACCACTTCAGTATGCTAAATGGTATCTCCCAAGAGAACTCAGCTTATTACATAGCAGATTACAGTGAGAAAAACCACATCTACATTTTTAGAAGACACTAGTAAGAAGTTGCATAAAATTAGGATATACTTTGATTTCCCTAAGGATTGTATTCAGTAAACCAATCCTCAAAAGTTCTTTCCAAGTTCCCAGATTAACACTAATGTTTATACACTAAGTATCTACATAAGAACTAGTTGAAGGTTTGGTTCAAACTCTTTTGAAAGAAGTTGTTTCCTTATTTAATATTTTAGCTTTCCAAACAATTATGCACTTTTTGAGGGGAAAATAAAAGTGTAGAGGGTTTTGATAAATAGCTGGACTTATTTTACAGCCTTATTAGTTCTTTATTCTTCTCAAGTAACTGTTCTCAGCAGAAAATATATTAAACAACAAAAAAGTAAGAAAAATAGCTCAGAAAGTAGAAGTTATCTGCAAAGGCTTTAATTTCCAATCACTAATATAATACTCGCTCAGAGTACTAAATAGATAATATTTTCTTTCAAATCAGATCTTCCTACATTTCCAGTATGAACATTTAGCAAGATTTTTTTTTCAAAATTTGTGAGATTCCTCCCCTTAAAAAAGGATAGTTTTACACATAAGTTTCTTCTATAATCCATGTAATTTAAAATCAAAGCTAATGGTTTCACACATCAATGCATAGCAGAAAAAATATTCCTCTTACTTGTTTACATTATATTCCTTCCTTCCTTCCTTTTTTCCTTCCTTCCTCCTTCCCTCCCTCCCTCCTTCCCTCCCTCCCTCTCTTCCTTCCTTCCTTTCTTTCTTCCTTCTTTCCTCCCTCCTTTCCTTCCTTCAATATCTTCCTCCCTTCCTCTCTCTCTTCCTTTCTCCATTCCTCCCTTCCTGCCCTCCATTTCCTAACCCTTCCTCTCTCCAATTCCTCTCCCCATGGTCAAATAATCTATCCACTAGACATACATTTTTAGTTTATTTTTATTAGGCAAACTCAATTAGATAACAGGAGACTGTCAATAAATGATTCTTGAATAATCAGAACATTGAAGGGAAAATAAACATGTGGAGAAACTGTCAGCCTTCATCCCAATCCCCAACCTTCCTATAATTTGCTGTGACTAATCCTCTGAGGGTGGAGTCAAGATAAAAACGTCAGGAAGCTGCCTGAGCTGTTCCAGCTTCCCTTGAAAACCACATGAAACCAAGCCTCTGAACAGAGTGTGCCAAAATGAAACCACTCTTCAGCTCAAGATAGACTGGAAAAGCTGCAATAAAGAGCATTCTCACTGGAGTGAAAGGGGTGTTCAGTTTAGATCAGACAGACTCCAGGAAAGCTAATGAGAAGGTCTTAATAACAGAAAATCAGCAACTAATACCCTCAATCCTGGCTCAATAGAGGATCACAGCAGAGGGGCAGCTTCCACTTTCAGCAGAGAAGGCAAACATAGGGAAGCCAGGCTGTTGCCTGAAAAGAACAGGCAAAGTTAGCTTCTACAGATACAAGGGGCACCTGTGCTCAAAGCCAATCTCAGAGCTGCATAGGAATCATAGGATAGCATCCTACACGCTCATGGAGGAGAACTCAACCTTAAAAGTAAAAAAAAAAATAGGAAACCCCAAAAGAAAATGAAAGCAAATGAGCAAGAAACAGAAAAGAACCTTTATATAGAAAAATACAAAACACAAACTCAGAGGAATGTCTACAAAGGACACCTCATAGAGTGATAGAAATTGGTCTCAAGCCCAAAGTGACTTCTTGGGAAGAGCTCATAAAAGAATTCAAAAGGTAAATAAGAGATGTAGACGAAAAATGAAAGGGGCATTTAGCTGACACAGTGGATAGAGCACCAGCCCTGAAGTCGATAGAATGTGAATTCAAATTTTTTCTCAGACACTTAACACCTCCTAGCTGTGTGACTCTGGACAAGTCATTTAATCCCAACTGCCTCAGTAAAAGAACAAAACCAAAATAAAAATGCAAAAAAAGACCCAAAACCAAAAACACAAAAAAAGAAAAATTAAGAAAGGAAATTAGAGGTATGCATGAGAGAATCAAAAGTTTTGAAAAGAAAAGAAAAAAAATTGCCTGAAGAAAACCACTCCTTAAATAGTAGAATTAACCAAAAGGGAAAAGATATATAAAAGTTAACTGAAGAAAATCACACATTAAAAAGTGGAACAGGGCAAATAGAAGCTAATGACTTTGTGAGACAAAAAGAAAGTCAGACAAACTAAAAAGAAAGAAAAAATGAAGGAAAATGTGAAATATTTGAATAGAAAAACCATCTAGCTGGAAAATATTTTCAGAATTTACGTTAAAAATCACTGGCTTACTTGAAGGCCATGACCAAAAAATAGAATTCCACAAGAGGCCATTAAGGAAAATCACCCCAATAATCTAGAAATAGTATTTAAATACTGATTGAAAGAATCCATTAATCACATTTGGAAAGAGATCCCACAAGGAAAACTCCAAGGAACATTGTTGCAAAACTCTGAAGCTACAAACTCAAAATAAAAATAAAGCAAGCTGACACACAAAACCAATTCAGATATCAAGAAGCAAGAGTCAGGATTACACAGGATCTGGCAGCATGTACAATAAAGGAAAAAAGAAGATGGAATATCATATTCTGGGAGGCAAAGGAGGTGAGATTTAGCATCATCTTTCTTTTTATTTAAATAACTTTTTATTGAAAGAACCCATGTCAGGGTAATTTTTTACAACATTATCTCTTGCACTCACTTCTGTTCCAATTTTTCCCCTCCCTCTCTCCACCCCCTCCCCCAGATGGCAAGCAGTCCTATACATGTTAAATAGGTTACAGTATATCTTAGATACAATATATGTGTGCAGAACCAAACAGTTCTCTTGTTGCTCGGGGAGAATTAGATTCAGAAGGTATAAATAACCCAGGAAGAAAAACAAAAATAGCATCATCTTTCAAGGGAGGCAATGAAACTGTAATGAAGTAAGAGCCTTTCAGTCATTTCAAGCAAATAAGCCAAAATTAAATAGAAAATATAATCTACAATCACAGGACCCAAGAGAAGCTTAGAAAGATAAACAAGAGGAATACACACACACACACACACACACACACACACACACACATATATATGCATATAATTTAAAGTTTAAATTGTTAACATCTCAAGATGGGAAATGATATGTATAACTTTTGAGAACTTTATCTGTCACTGGAGCAGACAGAGAGGGTCATCAAATGGACTGGGGCTGCAGTTGTGAATGGCTTCTGATGTTATAACATCAAAGAAAAAAGATATTAGGGGATGGGGAAAGGACTGTACTGGAAAAAGAGGAAAAGAGATGTAATGGGAAAATTAGTTCATGTGAAGAGGAACAATTGGTGAAATGGGAAAAAAATTCCATAGAACAAAACAACTCATTTAAAAACTCAATAGGGCATTTACAAAAAGAAATAAAAAAGTAAATGAAGAATATAATTAATTGAAAATCTGAATTGAACAAATGAAAATGAATAGCTCAAGGACATACCAAGGATCAGTCAAGAAAAAACAAAAAAATTAAACATTGGAAAAAATGGAACAAATTGAAAAAAATACCCATTTGGGAAAACAACAGACCTGGAAAATGGACCTAGGAGAGATAATCTGAGGATTACTGGGCTTCTTGAAAATTATGATAAAAAAGGACCTAGACACTATTTTTCAGAAAATCATCAGAGAGAACTGCCCTGATTTAATATAAATAGAAGGTAAAATAGACATTGAAAGAATTCATTGATCATGTACTGAAAGAGAAACAAAAATCAAAATTCCAAGAAATATTGTGGCTAAATTCGATAACTATCAGATGAAGGAAAAATATTACAAGCAGATAGAAAAAAGAAACAATTCAAATGTAGAGGAGCCACAATAAGGAACAGTGTCTACATTATAGGATCAAAGGGCCTGGAATCTGATATTCCAAAGGGCTAAGGAACATGGTATACAGACAAGAATAACTTATCTAGCCAAAATGAGCATTTTTTTCCTATCGAAGAAGATGGATATTCAATGAAATAGGTGAATTTCATCTATTTGTGATGAAAAAAATGGAACTGAACAAAAAGTTTGATCTCCAAATATAAGACTCAAGAGAAACATAAAAAGATATAAAGAAATCTTGGGAACTATATTTCTGCTATGAATATACATAAAGAACTCATGTATAATTTGGTTTTACACTTATAAAAATAACTTAGGGATAGAAAAGAAATTGTACTAGATAAAAGAGTAAAGTGGGGATACAACATCTCGCAAAGAGGAAAAGGAAACCTATTAAATCCGAGGGAAAAAAGGGAGGAGGATGATCATAGTGTGTATCTTACTTTCATCAGAATTGGCTTAAAGAGAAAATATTAGACATATTTGATAAACAGAGAAACTTCTCCCACCTCATTGAAAAGGGGGGGGGGAGTGAAATGGGAAGGAGTAAGCTAAATGGAAGAGAATATAGACATTGTGAGGAAAAGGGGTAAGAAAAGGGGAGGAACTCTAAGGTGGAGGAGGAATCCTAAAAAGGGAGGGTTGGGATAGATAAGTGATAGATAAGTGATGCTCACAAGTTTAATACCTGGAAAGAGGGTAAAGGGGAAGGAAAGGAGAAAAGTTAACAAGATGGCAAGAAATACAGAATTAGTAATTTTTAACAATAAATGTGAATGGGATAAACTCCCCCATAAAGCAGAAGTGAATAGCAGACTGGATTAAAAGCCAGAATCCTACAATGTGTTGCTTATAAGAAACACACTTGGAGCAGGGTGATACAAACACAATAAAGGTAAAAAGCTGGAGAATATACTTTGCCTCAGGTGAAGTCAAAAAAGCAGGGGTCCTGATCTCAGATAAAGCAAAACCAAATAGTGATCTAATTAAAAGAGATAAGAAAGGGTATACCCTATACTTTGCTAAAGGGTAGCATAGATAATGAAGCAATATCAATATTAAACAATTATGCAACAAGTAGTGTGGCATCTACATTCTTAAAGGAGAAATTAAAAGAGCTGCAAGAAGAAATAGACAGAAAAACTAGAACAGAGGGAGATCTCAACCCTACACTCTCAGAATTGGATATTTCAAACCACAAAATCAATAAGAAAGAAGTTAAAGAGATAAATAGAATACTAGAAAAGTTAGGTATGATAGATCTTTGGAGAAAAGTAAATGGAGACAGAAAGGAGTGTACTTTCTTTTTGGCAATTCATAGAATGTATATAAAAATTGACCATGTATTATGACATAAAAACCTCAAATTTGAATGTAGAAAGGCAGAAATAGTAAATGCATCCTTTTCAGATTATGATGCAATGAAAATTACATTCAATAAAAAGCCAGGAAAAAATAGACAAAAAAAATTGGAAACTAAATGATATCATCCTTAAGAATGATTGGAGGAAACAGCAAATCATAGCCATAATTAGTAACTTTACCCAATAAAATGACAATAATAAGACGTCATACCAAATGGAGTGGGATGCAACCAAAGCAGTAATAAGGGCAAATATAATATATCTAGAGGCCTATTTGCATAAAAGAGAGTAAAAGAAGGTCAATGAATTGTGTTTGCAACTAAAAAAGCTAGAAAAGGAACAAATTAAAAACCTTCATTCAAACACTAAACTTGAAATTCAAAAAATAAAAGGAGAGATTAATAAATTTGAAAGTTAATAAAAACCATTGAATTAATTAATAAAAATAAGATTTGATTCTATGAAAAAAACAAAATAAATAAACCTTTAGTAAATTTGATTTAAAAAAAAAGAAAGAGGAAAATCAAATTGTTAGTCTTCAAAATGAAAAGGGAGAAGTCACCACTAATGAAGAGGAAGTTAGACCAATAATTAGGAGTTACTTTGCCCAATGTTATGCCAATTAATTTGATAATTTAAATGAAATGGAAGAATACCTTCCAAAACATAGCTTGCTCAGATTAACAGAGGAAGAAGTAAATTGGTTAAACAGTCCCATTTTAGAAAAAAAGAAATAAAACAAGCTATTAACCAACTCCCTAAGAAAAAATCCCCAGCACCAGATGGATTTACATGTGAATTCTACCAAACATTTAAAGAACAATTAATTCCAATGATATGTAAACTATTTGAAAAAAATAGGGAATGGAGGAGTACTATCAAATTCCTTTTAAGACACAGGCATGGTACTGATTCCTAAACCAGGTAGGTTGAAAACAGAGAAAGAAAATTATAGACCAATTAATTTCCCTAATGAATATTGATGTTAAAGTATTAAATAAAATATTAGCAAAACTATTACAGAAAATCATCCCCAGGATAATACACCATGACTATGCAGGATTTATACCAGGAATGCAAGGCTGGTTCAGTATTTGAAAACTATTAGTTTAATTAACTATATCAATAACCAAATTAACCAAAACCATATGATCATCTCAATAGATGCAGAAAAAGCATTTGATAAAATCCAATATCCATTCCTAATAAAAACATTTGGGAGTATAGGAATAAATGGACTTTTCCTTAAAATAGTCCGAAGCATTTATTTAAAACCATCAGTAATCATCATATGTAATGGGTATAAACTGGAACCATTTCCAATAAGATCAGAAGTGAAACAATGTTGCTAACTATCACCATTACTATTCAATATTGTCTTAGAAACAATAGCTTCAGCAATAAGAATTGAGAAAGTGATTAAAGGATTTAGAGTAAACCAAATTATCACTCCTTACAGATAATATGATGGTATACTTACAGAACCCCAGAGATTCCACTAAAAAGCTATTATAAATAATCCACAACTTAAGAAAAGTTGCAGGACACAAAATAAATCCCCATAAATCCTCAGCATTTTTATACATCACCAACAAAATCCAACAGCAAGAAATTCAAAGAGAAATTCCATTCAAAATAACTGTTCATAACATAAAATATTTCATAATCAATCTACCAAAGGAAAGTCAGGAATTATATGTGCAAAACTACAAAACACTTTCCACACAAATAAAGTCAGATTTAAACAATTTGAAAGAATATTAAGTGCTCTTGGATAGGCCAAGCAAATATAAGAAAGATGACAATACTATCAATGACAATACTATTTATTTAGTGGTATACCAATCAGGGTCCCAAGAAACTATTTTAATGACCTAGATAAATAAAAAAAAACTAATATGGAGGAATAAAAGATCAAAAATATGAATGTAACTAATGAAAAACAATCAAATGAAGGTGGCCTAGCTGTACCTGATCTAATACTGCATTATAAAGCAGTGGTCACCAAAACCATTTGTTGTTGGCTAAGAAATAGCTTAGTTGAATAGTGGAATAGTTTACTTTCCAAGGACAAAATAGTGAATAACTCTAACAATCTAGTGTTTGACTAACCCAAAGATGCCAACTTTTGGGATACAAATCCACTATTTGGCAAAAACTGCTGAGAAAAATGGAAAGTATCACAGAAACTAGGCATGGACCCACACTTAACACCATACACCAAGATAAGATCAAAATGTGTTAATAATTTAGGCATAAAAAATGAGATTATAAATGAATTAGAGAAACATAGGATAGTTTATCTCTCAAATTTGTGGAGGAGGAAGAAATTTGTTACCAAAGAAGAACTAGAGATCATTATTGATCACAAAATAGAAAAATTTGATTATATCAAATTGAAAAGCTTTTGTACCAACAAAACTAATGCTAACAAGATTAGAAGGGAAGCAATAAACTTGGAAAACATTTTTTATAATCAAAGGTTCTGAAAAAGGCCTCAATTCCAAAATATATAGAGAATTGGCTCTAATTATATGAAATCAGGTCATTCTTCAATTGACAAATCATCAAAGGATATGAACAGAGAATTTTCAGATGATGAAACTGAAACTATTTCTACTCATAAGACAGGGTGTTTCAAATCACTATTGATCAGAGAAATGCAAATTAAGACAACTCTGAGATACCACTACACAACTGTCAGATTGGCTAGAATGACAAGGAAAGTTAATGTGGAATGTTGGAGGGGATTTGGGAAAACAGGGACACTGATACATTGTTGGTGGAATTATGAATACATCCAGCCATTCTGGAGAGGAATTTGGAACTATGCTCAGAAAGTAATCAAACTGTGCATACTCTTTGATCCAGCTGTGTTACTACTGGGCTTATATCCCAAAGAGATTTTAAAGAAGGGAAAGGGACCTGTATTTGCTAGAATGTTTGTAGCAGCCCTCTTTGTAGTGGCCAGAAACTAGAAACTGAGTGGATGTCCATCAATTGGAGAATGGCTGAATAAATTGTGGTATATGAATATTATGGAATATTATTGTTCTGTAAGAAATGACCAGCAGGATAAATAGGCTTGGAGAGCCTTACATGAGCTAATGCTTAGTGAAATGAGCAGAACCAGGAGATAATTATACACTTCAACAACAATATTGTGTGAGAATGTATTCTTATGGACGTGGGTATCTTTGACAATGAGAAGATCTATTTCAGTTCCAATTGATCAGTGATGGACAGAATCAGCTACACCTAGAGAAGGAACATTGTGAAATAAATGTGAACTACTTCCATTTTTGTTTTTCTTCTCAGGTTATTTTTACCTTCTGAATCCAATTTTTCTTGTGTACCAAGAGAACTGTATAGATCTGCACACATATATTGTATCTAAGGTATACTTTAACATGGTTAACATGTATGAGACTGCCTGCCATGTAGGGAAGGGGGTGGAGAGAGCAAAGGGAAAAGTTGGAACAGAAATGAGTGCAAGAGACAATGTAGTAAAATTTAGCCATGCAGATGTTCTGTCAATAAAAAGCTACCAAAAAGCTCACCAACTTGAAGTAGTATCAATAGTAAATGCATATACATTTGGTACAGCATCCAAATTATTTGAAAAGTTATGCCAGTTACAGGAAGACATAGACAACAAAATAAGCTAACAGAGGGCCTAAAACTCTCCTACTCAGAATTAGATAAATCTAATTGTCAAAAGAAAGAGAGAAAGAGAAGTGAGAAAGTAGAGAGGTTAATAGAATCCAAGAAAATTTAGATGTAATAAATTTCTGGGGAAAAAATGAATAGGGATAGAAATGAATATATCTTTTTTCAGCAGTACGCAGCCACTAAATAAAAGTTGACAACTTATTATGGCATTAAAAATACCTTCACAATCAAATGTAGAAAGGCAGAAATGCCTCCTTTTCAGGTGAAGATACAATAAAAAAATTATATTCCACAAAGGACTAGGGAAATAGACTAAAAACCAATTGGAAATTATATAATCTAATTCTAAAGAATGAATGGGTCAAAAAAAAAGTCATGGAAACAATGATTTCATCGAAAAGAATGACAATAGCAATACAAAACCTTTGAGATGCAGCCAAAGCCATTCTTATGGGGAATTTTATATCTCTAAATAGTTACATGAATATAATGAAGAGAGAGGAAATTGCTGAATTGGGCATGCAATTACAAAAGCTAAGAAAATAACTAATTAAAAAAAAAAACAAATAAATACCAAATTAGAAATACTGAAAAGCAAAGGGAAAATTAATAAAATCGAAACTAGTCAAATTATTGAACTAATTAATAAAATGAAGATTTGATTTTATGAACAAACAACAAAATATGTAAACCTTTGTTTAAAATGTTTTAACAAGTAAAGAAAAAAAATTACCAACCTCAAAAATGAAAAGGGTGAACTCACCACCAATAAAAAAGCAAATTAAAGCAATAATTAGGAGCAATGTTGCTCAAATATATGCCAATAAATGTGACAATCTAATTGAAATGTATGGATATTTTAATATGTTTATATTAAAATATCCATACATTTTATGGATATAAATATATCCATATTATATATATATATGTTTTCTTTATTTGACTCTTTGAGTTATATATATATATAATGTAAATTGCACATATTAACAGAAGAGAAAATGAGTTATGTAAATAGTCCCATTATTTTAGGAAAAATGTAACAAGCCATCAGTGAGATCCCTAAGAAAAAATCTCCAGGGCCAGATCGAGTGACAAATTAATTCTACCAAACATTTAAAGAATAATTAATTCCAAAGCTATGTAAATTATTTTTAAAAAGAGGGAAAGAACAAGTCCTGACTTTTATGACACAAATATGGTACTAATACATAAAACTCAAAGAGTCAAATAAAGAAAATTACTGACCAATCTCCCTAATGAATATGAATGTGAGAAATTTAAATAAAATATTGGCAAAGGGATTACAACTGCATAGTAGCTGAATACACTATGATCAAAGGGGATTTATACTAGATATTCAGGGCTGGTTTAACTTGAGGGAAACCACTGCCAAAATTGGTTATATCCATAACAAATATAACAGAAATTATATCATAATATAAGTAGATGAAGAAAAAGATTTTGACAAACCTTTTCTATTTAAAACAAATAGAGTTCATGGGAAAAATGGAGTTTTCCTTAATATGATAGACAGGATCTATCTAAAACCATCAGCAAGTATTATATGTAATGGGGATGAGCTGGATACATTCTCAAAAGATCAGGGGTGAAAGAAGAATGCCTGTCATAATCACTATTATTCAATACTATATTAGAAATATTGGCTTTATCAATAAGAAAAAAAAGAAATGAAAAACATTAGAATAGGCAATGAAGGTATAAAAACATTACTCTTTATATATGATATGATGATATATTTAGAGAATCCTAGAGAATTATCCAAAAACATACTGGAAAGAATTACTAGTTTTAGCAGAGTTACAGGGTATAAAATCTACCCATACAAATCATCTGCATTTCTAAACATTACTAACAAAGTCCAGAAGAAAAAGATATAAAGAGAAGTTCCATTTGAAATAACTGAAGACAAAATAAAATATTTGGGTGTCTGCTTGGCAAGAGAAACCCAGGAATTGTATGAACAGGCTATAAAACACTTTTGCCACACAAATAAAATTAGATCTGAAGGACTGTAAAAATATCAATTGATCATGGCTAGGCTGACCTAATATAATAGAATTAGTAATTCCATTTAAATTGTTCTTCTGGTGGGCCATTCCAATCAAACTGCCAAAATTATTTTATAAAGCTAGAAAAATAATAAATTCATTTGTAAGAGCAAAATCTCAAGAATATCAAGGAAATTAATGAAAAACAAAACAAAGAACAGTGGCCTATCAGTATCAGACCTAAAACTTTATTATGAAGCAGCAATCATCAAACACATCCCATACTTTAAGACACAGAATATTAGATCAGTGAAATAGATTAATAATCTAGAATTTGATCAACCCCTAAACTCCAGCTTCTGGGGTAAGAACTCATTACTACACAAAAAAAATTGCTGGAAAAACTGGAAAATAAATATGGCATAAACTCAGCATAGTTCTACATCTCACAACCCATACTAAAATGCTCAAAATAGATACCTGATTTGGGCAAAAAAAAATGGTAACACCATAAGCAAATAAGGAGACCAAAGGATAATTTACCTATCATATCTTGAACAAGGAATGAATTTATGGCCAAAGAAGAAATAGAGAACATTTTGAAATGAAAAATGGATATTTTTCATGAAATTTAAAGAGTCTATCCATAAACAAAACCAACACAACCAGTATTAGGAGGGACACATAATATTTGGAAACATTTTTTTCAGGCAGTGTTTCTGATAAAGGTTTCATTTATAAAATATATAAAGAACTGTGTCAAATCTTGTAAGAATAAAAGTCTCATATCAATTTCTAATGATCAATGCCTATGAACAGACACTTTTCAGATGAAGAAATTAAAGCCATTTCTAGTCATATGAAAAAATGTTTTAAATCACTATTGATTTGATAAATGAAAGTTCAAAACAACTCTAAGTTACTACCTCATATGTCACAGATTGGCTAAGATGACAGACAAAGATAACAATAAATGTTGCAGGGGATGTGAGAAAACATGAATACTAATGCATTATTGTTGGAGTTAGTAAATGACCCAACCATTCTGAAGAATAATTTGGAACTGTTCATAAAAGGCTATAAACCTGTGCATATACTTTGAATTAGCAGTGTCACTCCTGGGTCTGTATTCCAAAGAAATCATAAAAAAGGGAAAAGGATCCACATGTCTAAAAATGTTTCTAGCAATTCATTTTGTGATGACAACTATTTGGAAAAAAATAGTAAATATCCATCAATTGGAGAATGGCTGAACAAGGTGTGGCAGAGGAAAATAATGAGATATTATTGTTTGATAAAAATGATAAACAGGCTGATTTTAGAAAAGTCTGGAAAGATTTATATGAAGTTATGCTGGCTGAATGAAATAAACATAACAACAAAAACTGTGAGATGACCAGATATGACAGACTCAGTTTTGTCTCAGCAATTCAGTGATCCAAGGCAATTCCTATAAACTCTGGGTGGAATATGCCATATTCATCTAGACAGAAAATTATCGGGATTGAAAGTAAATTAACATATGCCATGTTCACTTTTTTTCCCTTTTTTCCTTTTGTTTTATTTTTTCTTGCAATTTTCCTTTTTCTTCTGATTTTTCCTTGATTCATAAAGAACTGTTTTAAAATGAATTTGTATTTATAATAAAAAGAAAACAGTAAAAATGGATTAAAATTAAAATACACTACTAGTGTATGCCACACCTCATCAAGAATACAGCATACCTTGGAGACAACTCAATCTATAGGGGCAATCAAATCAATAATGACAGATTACAAACTCATAGCACAAAGACAATAAGGGTTTTGGACAATTGGTCAGAAGGAGATTACTCTTCCAAGATGATATGAGGGCATAGTTAGAGAATTCTAGAGAATCACCTAAAAATCCTAGTTGAAATAATATTACTTCAGCATTGGGGCAGTATATAAAATAAACCCATGAAAAGCATCAGCATTTCTATGTGTTACTATCAAAATCCAGGAGTTAGATAATGGGAATTTCGATTTAAAATTATGGTGGATAATACAAAAAACAAACAAACAACAAACAAACAAACAAAACCCTGACAATCAGCCTTCTAAGATAAACACAGGAAGTATGTGTATTCTCAGTCACAAAATGATTTTCACAAAATACATAGATCTAAGGAATTGATAAAATATTAATTGCTCATTGTTGGACTAATCCAATGTAATAAAAATCAATAAATTAATTGACTTGTTCAATGCCATAACAATCAAACTAATAAAAATATTTTGAAATCCAGGAAAAATAATTCATCTAGATGAACAAAAGGTCAGGAACATCAAAGGAATCAGTAAAAAATTAATGTGAAGGTAGATATCCTACCACTACCAGATCATTAAATGTATCACAAGTCAATAATCATCAAAACAATCTAATATTGACCAAAATAGGATGGTAGATCAGTGGAATTGATCTGGTATGTAAATACATGATAGTCAATTATCATAATATTCAAATGTTTGATAAATGCCAAGATCCAAACTTTTGGGACCACCATTCACTATATGAAAAAAGAATGGGCTTTCCTGGGAAAACTGAGAAGTAGATGGTAAGACTAGGATTTAGAGTAGATCAATATCTTATAAAATATACCAATTTTACATAAGGAATTTATGAAAGCATGGAATATTTTATCCAATACATCTATAGATAAGATTAAAAATTTGACCAAGCAAGAGATAGTACTTATGCAATATAAAATATATAATTTTAGCTACATTAAATTTAAAAGTCTAGTAACTAAAACAAAAACTTGAACACTTTTGAGGAACTGCTAAATTTCCATTTCATGCTCATCTCTACTCTGCATTTTTGAAATAGTTCCCTCTAGGTATATGTCTTATATTCCAGGCCAAGCTTCATTGGCCTAATGACTGTTAACTCCTCTAGAAAGAACTTATACATTTGCTGAGTGATATCCCCAACTGTAGCTGCCATTAACCTATGGCTTCCTAAATTCTTAAATTTGCACTTTCCTTCATTGGAGAAATGTCCATCTGTGTATCATTACTTAGCCTGTGAAACATGACATATAGATAAAAACTAAAAGAATAGGGACAACAATGACTCCAAGGCCTATGATCAGGTTACCATGAATGAATCCACATTCTTCCTCAATGATATTCATAGTATTTTATTTCAACTAGGATTTAGAGAGTGTTAGTGCTCTCCCAGGAGGCACTTTGATCCAAGAAAGGTCAAAGATTCCTATCATATGGCAGATGGAGAAGTTAAAAGAAACAAAAAGTGGTAGCATTCCATTTCAAGGTACTCTGTATCAAATGCATTGCTACACATTGACCAAAAAGAGATTCCTTTGTTGTGTCAAAGTATGATTTCTTTAACTCAGAGCCAAATATATCCATAGATGTAGCCAGGGATATTCCTTATAGTGTAGTCAAAACAATTCATTCCTACCTAAACAACTTTATTATAGTATAATTTCTATTATCAAAACAGCATCAAAATGCTCCTTTAAAATCGCTGTCTATGCATGTACTTTGCCATAGACTTAATACATGACTATATCGCCAATATCGATTTCTTGGTACTACAGAATTAAAAAAAAAAAAAAAGGAGGTAGATAAGGGAAAACATAAAAAGCGTCCAGAGAATAATGGAAGTAATTGTAAAATAGTCCTATGAGCAAAAATGAAAAGGCTTGATATTCTTTTGTTTGAAAAAAAAGTGGTAGATTGATGAGTAAATGTTAAACAGCCATCCAGGGAAATTTTGCATAAGATGGTACATGGTTTCCAAGAACACATAGAAGAATAATATTTAGCAAAGGGAATTGAGAAAATACAGCATCTAGAAGAGAAGTGAATAATTGAAGATTTTAAAATGGATGAGTACATTCAAATGCTAAGAAGCAGAATGAATTATTAGAGGGTTTGAAAGAGAATTTGGATTTGATAGTCTTCAGATGGGCAAACAGAGAGAAAACATAGTCAAAAAGATATATTTTTATATGAAATATTAAGTTCTAAGATAAATTTTAAAGTAAATATCCCAAACAATCAAGAATTATTGCATATCCAACATTGCAAATCATTGTGGTTGGCATGGAGTCCCATTGAATAAATATTATGATATAATACTAGGGCTCAAGGATTTACACATTTGTTGAAGGGAAATGTGAAGAAAATGTAAGATGTTCTAAGTGAGGATAAGAGCAAAGTATGTGACAGCATTTGATTTCTAAGTAGTAGCTTCATTATTCTATAAGGTTGAAATGATTGTTATTTTCCTTTATTTTCATTTAATATAACTATTTTATATATCTTTAGTTTAATTAAGTTGTCTTAACTCTTAATAGTCACTTCTGTTATGTTCTAGTTTTATTTAAATGTTGTTGTTTTTAAGTTCAAAGGACAGAAAATTAAGTGAATTATGTTGTCAGTGAAATGAAATTACCATAGAAAATTAAAAATCAGCTGTTTACCATAATCAGACAATAGACAACTTTTCACCCATTTATTTCTAGGCTTTTATGCACTTTTTTTGTCAAACTGACTGATGACAACAATAATAAAACATAAAGCAGAGCTAAAAAACACAGGATAGAAACTCATACAGAGAATACAAATACTCCTGGGGGATCTCTCAGGCCACTCTTATAAAGGGACTAGAGAATATGTGAGCATGCATATCAATGAATTTTCAACAACACTTAGTTTTTGCTCATACTTAAATTTATTTAGTTGATTAAGGAAATTTGCATAATTTGGAGGTAATTTTTTTCAGAAAGCCATGATAAAATATGTTGATTACAGTTTTCTTAACTAAACATTTGAAAGTTAATTCCAGGAAACTTAGAAATTAGCAGGAAGGATAGTGACAGCATTTCTGGTCCATTTAGAAGACATCAGTTCATCGCAGTATTTAGAAAGTTATTTTGTTTTGAAAAGCTCAAATGTACATTTGAAAGTATGGCATTATATGCTATTAGGATAAATGTGTGTATATTTATGTATATAATCATATAGATAGATACATGATAGGTGTGTATATACATATATACACATGTAAATGTGTATATATACATATGTAAATCTGTACATATAGATATATGTATATGAAGATACATATATCTATATGTATAGATTTACATATGTATGTGTGTGTTACATACATAAGGTGTTATTCTAATTCAATGAAGAATTTATATAATATGGACATATATGAATATGTACATATATAGCTAAATGGATACAAATTATAATACATGAATCAATGGATCTATGGATATGCACAAATACATACATGTAGAGGGCTGGAAAATCTGGAGAAGTATACTAGAAACTCAGTGGAATTGATGAGATAATGGTTCTCTAGTTCACACATAATTGGTATACTGAAATGATGTAATTACAATAAGGCATATATGATCTGAGAAGGACTGGAAATGAAATATTCCATCTTTGACCAGCTTTCGTGGTGGGTGTCCTGCCTTCATCACTTCTCCACTAAGACCCAGGACTTGGGCTGTTCTGATAAAAATAAAAGCATACTCTGTGATTAAAGAGTTTGACACTTTCAGGTCAAGAAAAAAGAAAATACACTCCATTTAATCTAGAAATTATCAAAGATCTGAAAAGAGCTTGCACTTTTTGTGCATCTACATTATCTAATGTTAAGATGTTATTAGAGAATTTAGCTTTTAAAGTTTTAACCACTAATGATTGAAAACCTATAGCAAAGACATATTTAGAACCTGGGGAAAAAAAAAAAAAAACTTGTTATGGCTTTCTGAGTATAATGAACTCTGTAGAATACAAGCCCAACAAAATAGGAAACCTGGAGTTAATATACCAGGCACCTTTGATCAGTTAGCAGGTTTAGGTCTTTATGCAGACACTTTACACAGATTAATTACCCTATAGCAGCATTTGAGCAAATTGCTTCTGCTGCTATCAAAGCATAGGGCACCCTTCCAGAAAGACAAGATAGAAGGGAAGCCTTCACTAAAATAGCCCAAGGTTCATATAAACCCTTTACTGATTTCGTGGCACATCTGCAGACAGCTGTCATATGAACTATTGGTGAAAATATAGCAACAGAAACTGATAAGCCAAGATGGTGGAGAGGACGCACATGTCTCTCTGAGCTCTCCCTTACCCTCAGACTACTTTTTATGAAACAGCTCAGAATTAGTGCTTTATTGTCAGAACCCATACAAATTGGGAGTACAACACATTACCAACATAAGATAATCTTGGAATTGACCAGAAAAGGTCTGTTTTTGCTCACAGGCAGGGACAGCTAGGTCAGGCCCGGACTCAGGCAGATAGGCAGTGACAGCACAGAAAACACTGAGCAGAACTCAGTGAGAAAGGTAAAGGTGTGGTCTTCACAGGCTGAAAATTTGCAGAGAGAACTTTACAAAGTATTGGCTACTCTGCTCTGGCAACAAGCCAATAGATCAGCAAAGAAGCTATAAACACAGACTATAACCCCAAGACACTAGAGTCTCTCTGGACCTGGCCACATGCACCCAGCACCGGGAGGGACTCAGCGCAAATTCAGCATCCAGACATTGATCCCAAAGCAGATGCTAATCCCAGAGCAGACACTGATCCCAGCACAGCTGTTGCTGTCCCACCACTGCTTCACTGCTACTTCCTGTTGTTGGATTTGGACACATGATAATACCACACTGCCCCAAGAGCAGACTGCAGTTTTATTTATTTTTTTATATTTTAAATTAATTAATTAATTATTTTTTGTCAAGGTGAGTAAAAAGGCAAAGAGAGTTCTAACTATATATAGCTTCTATACTAAAAGAGAACAAATTTCAAACCTTGAGGAGACTAAAAAGAGATTGTCTCCAGATGAAGCCCGAAATGGTGATATAACCAGTTCCCCATCATACAAGGCTCTCATAGAAGAAATTTAAAAAGCTCTTACAAGAGAGCTAGAAGAAAAATGGAAAAGGAAAGGGAATCTTTGCAAGAGGATCTGCATAAGTCATCTTGCTCATTAAAAGATAGAGGGGATAAAGTTATCAATTTATTGGAAAACAGAATTAATAAACTGGAAAAATAAAATAGCTACTTAAAATTAAATTGGCAAAATGGAAAAAAATTCCATGGAACAAAACAACTCATTTAAAAACTCAATTGGACAATTACAAAAAGAAATTAAAAAGTAAATAAAGAAAATAATTCATTAAAAATCAGAATTGAACAAATAGAAATGAATGACTTGAGGAAACACCAAGAATCAGTCAAGGAAAACCAAAAAAAAAAATTTTAAAAGTAGAAAAAATGTTAAATAGCCATTTGGGAAAACAACAGACCTGGAAAATAGATCTAGGAGAGATAATCTAAGGATTATGGACTCCCTGAAAGTCCTGATGAAAAGATATACATCTAAAGAATTCATCAATCACCTACTGAAAGGGACCTCAAAATCAAAATTCCAAGAAATATTTGTTGGAATCCTAGTGTTAACTTGAAACAAGGTAATAACTCAAGGGAGATGTAAAGAATCCTAGTGTTAACTCAATAGAATTGATACAATGCTTGTGTTCACAACTTTAGAGAGCTCATATAAGCAAGAAGGTCTCAGGGCCAAAGAGCACTCTGGGAGATTGAGAGCCAGGAGCACTCTGGGAGGAAGTCCACAAGCCCACTCTCAGAAGTGGAGTTAGATTCATTTCCAACTTTCACCTTGGTGCTGGCTAGAGGCTGAAGAAAGCAGAGGCAAAGGGCAACTCCAAGAGCTCTTGCAGCTTTGTCCTTTGCTTCTGCCTCTGCTTTCTCCTTCCTGCAATCCATACCCCATTTGGTGGGCAGCCTGATTCTGCCTCTCTTCGTTGTCTCTTGGATATTTTCTATGTGTACTTGACTCTAGCCAGAATGACCCCCCTCCTCTTTACCTCTGGGAATTCCTACCCATCCTCTGCATCCCAATTTCAACTCCACCTCCTGCAGGAAACATTTGCTGATTCTTAGACCTAGGGCAATCTTCCATTAGAGAATGCACACAGTTCTTAGTTTGCATCTCTTAATGCTGTTAGCATGAAAGATTAAGTACTACACTCAGTTCTATTGCTGTATTACCTCCCTTTGGTAGATAGGTGACTCAGTGCAGAAAATTTGAGGCTTGGAATTACCTCCCGAGTTTGAATCTGCTCTCTTCCTAGCTGTGTGGACACAGCTTATCTGGAAGAGTCACTTCACTGTGTTTGCCTCAATTTCCTCATCTGAGAAATGACCTCGATGAGGCAATGGCAAACACTCCATTGTTTGCCAGGAAAATCTCAGATGTGATCATGAAGAGTCAGACTTGGCTACAAAATGACCAAGTGTCTCTAAACCCTAAATTTGTCTTCAAAGACAACACTCTCATCTCTATGTTGCATGTTCCCCACGAGATGGGCTATGATTCAGTTTTTCATGTTTTTTTTTTTTTTTTTTTTTTTTTTTTTTTTTTTAGGTCCAGTATTTTCAGACGAGATAATTATTTAACCACACTAATGACTTGAGGGAGGATGGGAACCATGGTTCATCCTCCCACACTGGGTTGTTGTTAGAAGGTTTATATATATTAATACTAGATGTGAAGGTGGAGCCAAGATGGTGGAGAAGGCACACGGGACTTTCTAAGCTCCTCTCATTCCCTCACAAACAATTATTAAATTCAGGCTCAAAAATAGTTCTTGATTGGTAAAAAATCTATGAAGTTTAGAAGCACAACAACTTACCAGCTGAAGATAATCTGGAAGATCACCAGGAACAGACGAGTACAGGCAGGGTGAGACTAGCGTCTCGAGTAGACCACTGGCAGGGGTGACCTCTGTGACTAGAAAAATTATAAAGGTGACTTGCCATAGGCTGATTGCTCTGCCTTGATCACAAAACAGTAAATTGACAGAAATTAAAGCCAGGGCAGAGGGTACTCTAAAAAGATGCCAGAACCTAACAAGATCTGGATATACCCAACCAAAACCGGAAGTGAGGGACTGAGTGCAGACCATAATTCTGCTCTGCAGCCACTTTCTACAATACCAGGCTTTTCCTCAGGCAGTTACAAACCTTCTCTGCAGCCACATTCTGCAGTACGGGGCTTTTCCTCAGGCAGTTACAAACCTGCATGGCAGGTGGGCACAGGCCTGGGCAGCCTCTAATCTGTATATTATGGGGCTTGGCCTGGGGTGACAGAACTTCCACAGCTTCCTGGGACAGAGACACTTCTGGTCCATGTGGGGCTTTTTTCAGCTGCTAATATCTACAACCCCACAGGTGGGCTTTGGTTAGGGGTAGTGACATATTCACTACTCACCCTCTAGCTTCAGGGCAGTTGCTAATCTGCACAGCAGGGTTCTTCACTGGGCACTTCTGCAGCTCAGTAGTGCTAACCTGGTCTCAATCAATTCTGGTGAGAACTGTATTTCTGTTGTGGATAAATATGAAGACTACATGTATAATTTGATTTTATTGATATAATATAAAAAAGGAAGTAGAAATAGAGAGGGGATAGTGTCATTAAAAGGGGAAAGGGGGGAATACAAAGAGGGAAACTACATTGCAAAAAGAGGCAAAGGGGAAAAAAAGGAAATTTAGAAAGGGGAGGAACATTGTGTGAATCTTACTCTCATCGGAGTTGGCTCAAAGAGAACATAATTGACATATTTCTTTTTCAGAGAAAATTGTCTCACCTCATTAAAAAGGGGGAGAGGAAAAAGGAAAAGAAAAAGAGTAATGAGGGAAGGGTACAAGAAAGTGGAAGAGATTCAAAGGGGGGAGGGAGGGAGGGATTATAAGGAGGGTGAGCAGTGGGACACAAGTGGGACACACAAGTTTAAAATGGAGAAAGAGGGCTGGGGGGGAGAAAAAGAAAAGCATAATCTGGGAAAAATGAGATGGCAGGAAATACAGAATTAGTCATTGTAGCCATAAATGTGAAAGAGATGAACTCTTCCATAAAACAAAGGCAGATAGCAGGCTGGATCGAAGTCAGAACTCTACAATATGTTGTTTACAGGAACCACATTTAAAGCACAGAGATACATACAGAGTAAAGGTAAAAGACTGGAGAATCTATTATGCTTCAGGTGAAGTCAAAAAAGCAGGGATAGCCATCTTTATCTCAGATCAAGCAAAAGCAAAAATTGATCTAATTAAAAGAGATAAAGAAGGAAACTATCTTGCTAAAGGGTACTATAGATAATCAACCAATATCAATACAAAACATATATGCAGTATTGCATCTAAGTTCCTAAAGGAAAAGTTAAAAGAATTGCAAGAAGTAATAGACAGCAAAACTATAATAGTGGGAGATCTGAATCTTGCACTCTCAGATTAGATAAATCAAACCACAAAAAAAAAAAAAATAAGGAAAAAACTAAGGAGATAAAAAGAATATTAGAAAAATTAGATATGATGAATCTTTGAAAAAAACTGAATATTGACAGAAAGAAGTATACTTTCTTCTCAGCAGTTCATGGAACCTATACAAAAATTGACCATATATTAGGACATAAAGACCTCAAAATTAAATGCAGGAAAGTATAAATAGTAAATGCTTTCTTTTTTTAGATCATGATGCAATAAAAATAGCATTCAACAAAAAGTTAGGGGTGAATAGGCCAAAAAGTAATTGGAAACTAAATAATCACATCTTAAAGAATGACTGAGTGAAACAGCAAATTATACATACAATTAATAATTTCCCTCAAGATAATGATAACGATGAGACATCATACCAAAATTTATGGCACACAGCCAAAGCAACCTAAAAATAGACCAAATTTAAAATCTCCAATGAAATACTAAACTTGAAATTCTAAAATTAAAAGGAAAAAGCAATAATATTGAAAGTAAAAAAAAAATATTGAACTAATAAATAAAACTAAGAGTTGGTTTTATGAAAAAAACAATAAAATAGATAAACCTTTGGTAAATCCGATTATAAACAGGAGAGAAGAAAACCAAATTATTAGTCTTAAAAATAAAAAGAAAGAACTTTCCACCAATGAAGAGGAAATTAGAAAAATAATAAGTTACTTTGCCCAACTTTATACCAGCAAATTTGATAACCTAAGGGAAATGGATGACTACCTCCAAAAGTATAGGCTTTGTAGATTGACAGAGGAGGAAGTAAATTGCTTAAATAGTCCCATTTCAGAAAAAAAAGAAATATAACAAGCTATTAATCAGCTCTCTAAGAAAAAATTCCCAGGACCAGATGGATTTACATGTGAATTCTATGAAACATTTAAAGAACAATTAGCCCCAATGCTATATAAATTATTTGATAAAATAGGGAATAAAGGAGTCCTACCAACTTCCTTTTCTGTCACAGATGTGGTGCTGATACCTAAACAAGGTATGGGAAAAATATAGAAAGAAAATTATAGATGAATCTCCCTAATGGATATGGATGCTAAAATCTTAAATAATATATTAGCAAAAAGACTACAGCAAATCATCCCCAGGATAATACATCATGATCAAGTAGGATTTATATTAGAAATGCAGGGATGGTTTAATATTAGGAAAACTATCAGTATAATTGGCCACATTAATAACCAAACTAACAAAAACAATATGATAATCTCAATGGAAGCAGAAAAAGTATTTGATAAAATCCAACATCCATTTCTATTAAAAACACTTGAGAGTATAGGAATGAATGGATTTTTCCTTAAAATAATTAGTAGCATCTATTTAAAACCATCAGTAAGCATCATATGTAATGGGAATAAACTAGAAGCATTCTCAATAAGATCAGGAATGAAATAAGGCTGCCACTATCACCATTACTATTCAATATTGTATTAGAAATGCTAGCTTTGGCAATAAGAGTTGAGAAAGAGATTAAAGGAATTAGAGTAGGCAATGAGGATACCAAATTATCACTCTTTGCTGATGATATGATGTTCTTGCATCTTGGGTTTGTTCAACTACAAAGCTATTACAAATAATCCACACCTTTAGCAAAGTTTCAGGATACAAAATATACTCACATGAATCATCAGCATTCTGATATATCACTAACAAAATCCAACAATTTGAGTTACAAAGAGAAATTCCATTTAAAGTAACTACCGATAGTATAAAATATTTAGGACTCTTATCTGCCAAGGGAAAATCAGAAACTATATGAGCAAAACTACAAAACATTTTCCATGTATTAAGTCAGATCTAACTAATTGGAAAAGTACAAAATGCTCTTGGATAGGGCGAGCAAATATAATAAAGATGACAATACTACCTAATCTGCTTATTTAGTGCTATACCAGTCACAGTCCCAAAATAACTATTTGAATGCCCTAGAAAAAGTAACAACAAAGTTCATATGGAAAAGCAAAAGATCAAGAATTTCAAGGGAATCAATGAAAAGAAATTAAATGAAAATGGCCTAGCTGTACCAGATCTAAAATTATATTATAAAGCAGTGGATACCAAAACCATTTGGTATTGGCTAAGAAATAGACTAGTTGATCAGTGGAATAGGTTAGGTTCAAAATACAAAACAGTCAATGACTTTAGTAAGCTAGTGTTTGACAAACCCAAAGACTCCAGCTTTTGGGATAAGAACTCACCATTTGACAAAAATTTCTGGGAAAATTGGAAACTAGTATGGTAAAAACTAGGCATTGACCCACAGTTAACACTGTACACCAAGATAAGGTTAAAATGGGTTCATGACCTAGGCATAAAGAATGAAATTATTAATAAATTAGAGGAACACAGGATAGTTTACCTCTCAGACCTGTGGAAGGGGAAGGACTTTATGACCAAAGAAGAATTACAGATCATTACTGATCACAAAATAGAAAATTTTGATTTGAAAATTTTGACCCACAGTTAGCAGTTAACAGTTTCAGTTACAAGTAAATAATCACCCCAAATTGCAGCCAGCTGATAAAATTTCAGATCTTTTATTGTGTCCTTCAATATAACCTGGTTAGTTTTCTTAGAGGCCTATCTTTCTGCTTGGTTCTAAGAGCTCTTTCAGCTTTGTCCTTTGCTCTTGCCTCTGCTTTCTTCATCCTCTAGCTAGCACCAAGGTGGAAGATGAAAATGAATCTCTCTTGCCTCAGAGAGAGGGCTTGTGGGTTTCCTCTCAGAGTGCTCCTCTCTGCCACCTGGGAATGTTCCCAAGTAACTCTCTTGAAACTCTAAGAGCTTCCTCTCTCTCTATATATATATATGCTCTCCCAAAGGTTAACTCCTCCTTTAAGAGAAAGGGATTATGGGTTATCTTCCACAGTGCTCTCTGGCCCTAAGAACTTCAAGGGAGGTGCGAACACAAGCATTATTGTCTATCAGTTGTACTTAGTACCTTGTTTCAAGTTCTGGCCCATAACATCTCCTTGTAGGATCAGATTAATCATACTGAACCATGCTAAATTAGATAATTATTGTCTCTATCAACTCTAATGACTTAACAATTTGTAAAGATTCCAATAGGCAGCTCTCTTTTTAGTGGCCAGAAACTGGAAACTGAGTGGATGCCCATCAATTGAAGATTGGATGAATAGGGGTGGAGCCAAGATGGCGGAGACGGCACACGCGACTTTCTAAGCTCTTCTCTTACCCTCTCTATCAATATTATATCAAGCCTCAAAATAGGCTTGACTGCTACAATTCGTAAAGATAAGAAGTAGAACAACTCACCAGCCGAAGAAAATCTGCAGGCTTGCCAAAAAAAGGTTGGTTCTGGGGCCAAGGGGGAGATCAGTGCAGACTGGGAGAGAAATTAGGTTCTGAGGAGAGCCTCAAACTGAAAGTGAAAGCACAGATCTCAGCACAAGCTCACAGCCCCAATCCTCAGTACAGGGTTTTTCCTTGGGGCAGTTGTGATCCTGCACAGCAGGAGGATGCAGCCCAGGTTAGCCTCCAATCTGCGCAGTGGGGGGCTTGGCTTGGGGCCATAGAGCTTTTCCAGGGCCGATTTACATCAGGCAGAGACACTGGGGCAGAGTTCCGGGCTGAGTTTGGTAGAATCGGCCATCTGCAGTCAGCTGCTAATACTCACAGTCCCACAAAAGGCTCTGGCCTGGGGCAGTGACACTTTCACCCTTTAGTCTCTAGCCTAGGGCAATTGCTAACCCACACAGCCCAACTGGGCACTTCGATAGCTCAGCCAGTGCTGAATCCACCTCCTGTTGGGGGAAGGGAAAACTCACTCAGAACACTCCCATTCCTCGGAGCCGGAAACCGGTTTACATCTCTCCCTGTTCTGCAGAGAAGCTGTAACCCCCTTGCCTAGGAGCCATACCCTAAAGGCTTTAAAACATGAATAAAAAGATGAAAAGAACAATCGACAGCTTCTATGCAGAAAAACAGCAGGTCAGCAAACCTGAAGAGACAGCAAATAGCAAAATGCATCAGACTGTCCTCCTTTATATGATGCTCTCATAGAAGAGACCATTAAAATTATCAAAAGAGAGTTAGAAGACAAATGGGGAAAGGAAAGAGAAGCCTTACAAGAGAGCAACAACTTCCTGAAATATGAATTGGAAAAGATAAAAAATTCCCAGGAAGTGCAGGGAAACAAAATTTGTGAACTGGAAAAAATAAAAACATCTCAGGAAAGTAAGAATTGTGAATTGGAAAAATAAAGAATTCACTAGAAAGTAGGATTTGTGAATTAAAAAAAAAAGAAATAAGTTTTAAAATGAAAAGAAAAAGTTCACAAAAAAAAAAATTAGAAATAAAAAACCCCCAATAATTTAAAAAAATTAAAATATCAAAAGAAGTAAAAAGCAATGGAAAAAATTTAAAAAGAACAAAAAAAATAAATTTCAGAAAAACCCAAGAATCAGAAAAAAAAAAAAAAAACGGAAAAAGAATTTTTAATTTAAAAAAGAATAAAATTTTAGGAAAAAACTGAGGAATTGGATTTAAAATTGAAAAAAAAAAACCAAAAAAAATTTTAAAGAAAAACAAAAGAACCCCAATTAAAAATCAGAATAAAAAGGATTAAAGAATTAGAAATTTTTAAAAAACCCAAAATAAAACCCAAGGAAATATTTAAAAAATTTTAAAAAAAAATTTACAACGAAAAAAAAAATTTAAATAAAAGAGGGAAAAGATCAAAATCTGGTTCAAATTAAAGAAAAAGGCCAATATATTTCCAAAAACAAGAACTTGGGAAAAAAAAAAAGAAAAATTTTTCCGGGAAGAAAAATTTTTGAAAAAATAATTATTTTTCTGAAAAAAGCAAAAATAAAAATTTGATTAAAAAATAAAGAGGGAAAAAAAAAAAAACTTTAAATGATTTCCGTAGGATAACAAAAGTACATTAAAAACCCTGATATAAATTAAAAAAGGGAAAGAATTGGAAAAAGGGAAGGAAAAATAAAAGAGGGATAAAAAGGGAAGAAATTTCCCAAAAAGACAAAGGAAATTATTTCTGGGGAAAAAGGGAAAAATTTTAATCTTACCTATCAGAGTTTGGGAAAGAAAAAAATTTGAAATTTGTTTTGGTTTTTTATTAAAAAAGGGGAAAAAAAAAAAGAAAAAATAAAAGGGAAGGAAGGGGAAAAGATTAGGGGAGGGAATTTAAAAGGGGAAGAGGATAAAAGGGGGATAAACCCAAAAAGGGGAAAGATTGGGGAACAAGAAAAAAGAACTTTATTAGGTGGCGAAAAAAAATTTGAATTTTTTAAAGAAAACCTCCCATAAAAAGGGGAAAGAAAGGAAGAAAAAAGTAAAAAATAGAAAAGAAAAAAAAGGGAATAAAGGAAAGGTAAAAGGCTAAAAAATCAAAAGGGAAGCAAAAAAAGTAGGGATACCCCTTTTTAGATAAGAAAAGAAAAAATTACAATTAAAAGGAAAGGAAGGAAACTTCCCCAAAAAGGGGAGCAAAACAAAAGCAAATCAATATTAAACTAAGACCCAATTAGGGCAAATTGGAAAGTTAAAGATTGCAAAAAATAGCAATAAAAGTAAAGGGGGATTAACCTTTACCTCAGAATTAACAAAAAACCCAAAAAAAATAAGAAAGAAAATTAAAAGGAAATAAAAAGAAAATTATATTTAACTTTGGAAAAATTGAATGGAAATAAAAGGAAATTGTTTTTCCCAGAGATGGAACCCACAAAAAATTGAAATTATTGGACTAAAGATTAAATTAAACAAAAACAAAAAAAAGTTTTTTAGAAGTAAAAAAAAAAAAAATTAGGGAAATGAAAAATAATTGGAAACAAAAATTCTCTTGTTGGGTAACAAAAATTAAATAATTAAAATTTACCCAAAAATAAATGAGAAAATAAAAAATTTTGGGACCAATTAAATAAAAATTTTAAATTAGATTTACAAATAAAATGAAAAAAAAACAATAATTTAAAAAAAAAAAAAAAGAAAATTAAAACCCCCAAATAAAAATTTTAAAATTTAAAATTGGAGAAAGAAAAATTTGGTAAAAAAGATTAACTAATTAATAAATTAAAATTGGAGAAAAGATAAAATAATGCCTTTGAAAATTAAAAAGGGGAAAAAAATAATATATTTTAAAAATAAAAAAATTTAAAAAGGAAAAAATTAAAAAAAAATTATTTTTAATTTATCTAAAAATTTGAAACCAAGTAAAATGGATAACCCTTAAAATTATAGAAGAAAAGAAGGGGTAAATTTGGAAAATCCCAAAGAAAAAGAAATAAACAAAAATTCAATCCCTTAGAAAAATTTAACCAATGGATTTAATTGAATTTTCCAAACAAAAGAAAATTGAATGTTTAAAATTATTTTAAAAAGGGAATAAAGGCCTACCAAATTCCATTAGAAAGAATTAAGAACCAATGGTTTGGAAAAAAAAAAATAAAAAAATTCCCCAATGAATATTATTAAAAATTTAAAAGTATTACAAAAATAAGAAAAACATTAGGATAATAATTGTAAAGGAAACCAAAATCGGGTTTAATTTAAAAACTTAAAAAATAAAAAAAATTAAAAAAACCATTAATCATTAATAATAAAAAACATTTAAAAACCAAATCCATTCCTATTAAAAAACATTGAAATGGGATAAATCATTTTAAAAATTAGAATCATTTAAAAAATCAGAAGCATCTATTAAAGAAAAAACCTTTAAAAGTTGAGGAAACAAATCCATAACTGACCATTAAAATTTTTTAAAATTTTTTGAAATAAAGCTGGAAAAGAGTTAAAAAAAAGAAGAAAATGAGGAAACCAAATTATACCTTTTTGATGAATGATGGTTATTTAAAACCCTGAGAATCTATTTAAAAGTTATTAGAAATAATCCAACCTTTTAAAGTTTTTATAAAATAAACCCACATAAGTCATCAAAATTTTTTTAAATTAATAAAAAACCCAAAAAAAGGGAGAAATCCTTTTAAATTTTCTTTTAAATAAAAATTTTAAATTTTGGGAAAAAAGAAAATGAAAATTTAAGAAATTAAACCAAATTTTAAAAACATCAAAATTAAAATTTTTTTTTAGGGTGAGCAAAATAATAAAGATGAAATATTACCTAAACTAATCTATTTATTTAGCGCTATAAATCAGACCCCAAAAAAATTTTAATGATTAGAAAAAAAAAAAAATTAATGGAAAAAAAAGGAAGAATTTAAGGAATTAATGAAAAAAAATCAAATGTAGGTTTAGCTTAAGATTTAAAATTATTTAGAAAGCTTACCAAAACCATTTGGATTGGCTAAGGAATAATTAGTTGATCAGTGGGAATAGGAGGTTGGGATAAACAGTCACAATTATAGCAACCTAGTCTTTAAACCCAAAGACCCCAGCTTTGGGATAAGAACTTCTGTTTGATAAAAAATTTAAAAATTGGAAAATAATTGGCAGAAATTAATTATCCAAATTTAACCCCAACACCAAGATAAGGTCAAAATGGGTTCAGACCTAGGATAAAGAATGAAATTATTAATAAATTAGAGGAACACAGAAGTTTACCTCCTCAGACCGTAAGGGGGATTTTATGACCAAAAAGAACTGAGACCATTACTGAAACAAAATAAAAATTTTTGATTATAAAATGAAAATTTTACAAACAAAACCAAAAAGATTAGAAGGGAAGAATAAATAAAATATTTTAAGTCAAATGTTTGATAAAGGCCCCATTTCCAAAAATATAAAGAGAATTAACCTTATTTATAAAAAATGCCATTCTCCAAGAAAATGGTCAAAGGATATGAACAGACAATTCGATGAAGAAATTGAAATTTTCATCATATGAAAAGATGCTCCAAGTTTATTAATCAGAGAAATGCAAATTAAGACAACTTAAGATAATTACTATATGCCTTGATTGGTAAATGACAGGAAAAAAAATGAGAGTTGGAGGGGATGGGAAAACTGGAAGATGGAGGGAACGAATCCAACCATTTTGGAGATTTAACTATCTAAAAGACAAACAACCCTTTTGATCCAAGTTTACTACTGGATTATTCCCGAGATTATAAAGAAGGGAAGGGACCTGTTGACAAATTTGTGGCAGCCCTTTGTAGTTGGGAAATAAACGAAAGATTTCCATCAGTTGGAGAATCAAAAATTTGGTATATGAATATTATGGAATATTATTGTTCTATAAGAAATGACCAACAGGATGATTTCAGAAAGGCCGAGAGATTAACGAACAGCTGAGTGAAATGAGCAGGACCAGGAATATTATATACCAACAAAATACTATATGATGACCAGTTTGATGGACCCAAATCCTCAGCAACTAGATCTCCAAATATTTCCAATAAGGTAATGAACTGAATAGTTTTGCCCAGAGAAAGAACCTGGGAAATGACTAAAAACCATTACATTAATTTAACCCTTATTTATGCCCACCTGCATTTTTATTTCCTTCCAAGTAATTGTAAATATTCCAGAGTCGACTTTTGTACAAAAATAACGTTTTGATCATTTGTATTAGGTACTAATTTATATTTTAATGTAAAATCTATTCATCCTGCCATCTAGGGAGGGGTGGGGGTAAGAGGAAAAAATTGGAAAAAAGATTTAATTTTAATGCTGTAAAGTTACCCATGCATATAACCTGTAAATAAAATGCTCTTAAGTAAAAATAAATAAATAAATAGAAAAAAAAATAAAAAAAGAAGATTGTTATATATGAATATTATGGAATATTATTGTTCTGTAGGAAATGACCAACAGGATGATTTAAGAAAGGCCTGGAGAACCTTACATGAACTGATGTTGAGTGAAATGAGCAGGACCAGGAGATCATTATATACTTCAACAACAATAATATATGATTATCAATTCTGATAGAACTGGCCATATTCAACCATGAGATGAACCAAATCAGTTCTAATAAAGCAGTAACGAATTGAACCAGCTACACTCAGAGAAAGAACTCTGGGAGATGACTATGAACCACTACATAGAATTTCTAATTACTCTTATTTTTGTCCACCTGCATTTTTTGATTTCCTTCACAGACTTATTGTACAGTATTTCAAAGTCCAATTCTTTTTTTTTATAGCAAAATAACTATTTGGACATCTATACTTATATCGTATTTAATTTATACTTTAAAATATTTAAAATGCATCTGTCAATCTGCCATCTGGGGTAGGGGGTGGGGAGAAGGAGGGAAAATATTGGAACAAAAAGTTTGTCAATTGTCAATGCTGTAAAATTATTCCGCATATAATTTGTAAATAAAAAGCTATAACAAAGAAAAAAGAAAAAAAAAACAGAAAAAGGGAGGAACTGTAAGGGTTGAGAGGATCCTAAAATGAAGCGCTGCATGAGGTAAGTGGCACTCACAAGCTTAACACTGGTGAGGGGAGTAAAGGGGAAATAAAAGAGAAAAGCATAATCCTGAATTAACAAGATGGCAGGAAAAACAAATATCATAATTTTAACCATAAATGTGAATGAGCTAAACTCTCCCATGAAGTAGAGGCAGATAGCAGACTGGATTAAAAGTCAGAATCCTACAATATGTTGTTTACAGAACACTTGATACAGGGCAAAACATAGAGAGTTAAGGTAAAATACTGAATCAGAATCTACTATGCTTCAGATGAAGTCAAAAAAGCAGGGGTAGTTTTCTAATCTCAGAGTAAATAAAAAGCAAAAATTGATCTAATTAAAAGAGATGAGGAAGGGCACTAGAAAAAATAACAACAAAATTCATATGGAAGAAGAAAAGGTCAAGAATTTCAAGGGAACGAATGAAAAACAAATCAAATGAAGATGGCCAACTATAACAGATCTAAAACTATATTATAAAGCAGGGGTCACAAAAACCATTTGTTACTGACTAAGAAATAGAATAGTTGATCAATGGAATAGCTTAGGTTTCCAGGACAAAACAGTCAATAACTCTAGCAATCTATTGTTTGACAAATCCAAAAACCCCCAACTTTTGGAATAAAAATTCACTTTTTGTCAAAAACTGCTGGGAAAATTGCAAATTAGTATGGTAGAAACTCATCATGGTCCCACATTAACATTGTACCACAAGATAAGATCAAACTGGGTTCATGATTTAGGCATAAAGAATGAGATTAAAAATAAATTAGAAGATCATAGGACAGTTTACCACTCAGACTTGCAGTGGAGGAAGTAATTTGTGACCAAAGAAGAACTAGAGATCATTATTGATCACAAAAGAGAAAATTTTGCTTTTATCAAATTAAAAGTTTTTGTAAAAACAAAACTAATGCAGACAAGATTAGAAGAGAAGGAGTTAACTGGGACATTATTACAGTTAAAGGTTCTGAGAAAATCCTCATTTCCAAAATATATAGAGAATTGACTCTAATTTATACGAAATCAAGCCATTCTCCAATTGATAAATGGTCAAGGATATGAACATTCAATTTCCAGATGATGAAATTGAATTTTTTTTCTACTCATATGAAAAGGTGTCTCAAATCATTATTGATCAGATAAATGAAAATTAAGACAATTCTGAGATACCACTACACACCTGTCAGATTGTCTAACACGATAGTAAAAGATAATGACTCATTGTGGAGGGGATGTGGGAAAACTGGGACACTGGAGCATTTGTTGGTGGAGTTGTAAATGGATCCAACATT
The DNA here is from genome assembly GCF_902635505.1 of Sarcophilus harrisii. Lineage (NCBI taxonomy): Eukaryota > Metazoa > Chordata > Mammalia > Dasyuromorphia > Dasyuridae > Sarcophilus > Sarcophilus harrisii. The sequence continues at coordinate 373,331,289 of NC_045428.1, forward strand.
TCTGGAGAGCAATTTGGAACTATACTCAAAAAGTTATCAAAGTGTGCATACCCTTTAATTCAGAAATGTTTCTATTAGGCTTATATCCCAATGAGATATTAAAGAAGGGAAAGGGACCTGTGTGTGCAAAAATGTTTGTCCAGCTCTTTTCGTAGCAGCCAGAAACTGGAAACTGAATGGATGCCCATCAATTGAAGAATCACTGAGTAAATTATGGTATGAATGTTATGGAATATTATTGTTCTGTAAGAAATGACCGCCAGGATGAAGACAGAGAACCTTGGAGCGACTTATATGAACTGATGATAAGTGAAAATAGCAGAACCAGAGGATCATTATACTCTTCAGCAACAATACTATAATTACTAGGATCAATTCAGATGGAAGATGCTAACCTCTGCAATGAGAAGATCCAATTCAATTACAATTGATCAGTGATTAACAGAACCAGGTAAACCCAGCAAAAGAACACTGGGGAATGAGTGTCGATCACAACATAGCTTTTCCATTCTTTCTGTTATTGTTTGCTTGCATTTTTCTTTTTCTTCCCAGATTATTTTTACCTTTATAAATCTGAGTTTTCTTGTGCAATCAGAGCACTGTTAAAATATGCACACTCATATTGTATTTAACATATACTTTAACATGTTTAACAAGTATGAGACTGCCTGCCATCTAAGGGAGGAGGTGAAGGGAAGGAAGGGAAAAGTTGGAATAGAATTCTTTGCAAGGGACAATGTTGAAAAATACCCATGCATATATTCTGGCAATAAAAAGCTAAAAAAACAATAAAAATAGAAAATAAAAAAATCCATGAGAATAAACACAAAAAATAGTTTTATTAAAATGCAACAAAGACTCCCAGTGAGCATTAGAATGTAGATTGAATCAGGGAAATGGGAAGCAGGGCCCAGCTCCAGGATCCCAGACCAAAACAAACAAACAAACAAACAAACAAAAACAAACAATTCAGGCCTGATGGCAGCTGATGTTACACCAGAGAGTCTTTATAAAATTCAGTACTCAGACATGATCCATCAGCCGAGAAACAATCTGATGAGAGAAAGGGATTACAATAGGAGAGAACAGAGTTTTATGCAGCTGGAGATATCCTCTGAAGAGATAAAATTTGTCCCTTTGTAATTTATGGATCTTTTTCCTCTAGGCACAGTAGACTTGACCATTTCACTTTCTGAGACTGTTTACAAAAGAGTGTCCATCCATACATTGATGTGTGAAACTGGGAAATGTGTAGATAATACCCCAGTCACTAATGCAGGTAGACAATGTGTGTGACTTATCACCTAGGAGAAGTAGTAGCATCAGGTTTACTGGTACAGATTCCTAGAAAGCAATTTGGTGATAGTCGCACAGATTCTGACTCCAAGCAGCATAATCCAGAAATATTCTGGACTAAAGCTGTTATAGCTGACTGACCTATTCTCACTATCTATGTAAATGGCATACCATTAGAAGGATTGGTAAACATGGGTACAGATTGTACAGTCATTACAGATGACAATTGGACCAATCATTGGGCAAAGATTAAGGCAGACATCAATATGTCTGGCATAGGAGGATAAATAGCAGCTGAAGTTAGTTCTACCCCTTTGTTTTTACTCCTTTTGTGGTTGAAAAAATCCCCATCAATGTGCAGGGAAGAGATATCCTATAACAGTTAGGATTACAATTGAGTACTTTGGCTTTTTAGACAGGGCTGCTATTGAAGGCCTGCCTGAACTTTCCCCTCTTTCCATTCAATGGAAAACTGATACACCAGTGTGGGTAGAACAGTGGCCCTTAGAGAATGAAAAATTCAGGCCTTATTAGATATAGTACAGGAGCAACTTGAGAAAGGAAACTTGTAACATTCTCTAAGTTCTTGCAATTCCTCTGTATTTGTTGTAAAAAAAGATCTGGAAAATGGAGAATGTTGATGGATTTAAGAAAGGTAAATGAACAGATGGAAACTATGAGAACTCTTTAGCCTGGACTTCCATCTCCCACTCAATTGACCTAGAGAGTGGCTTCTTTGGGTTATAGACATTAAGGATTATTTCTATTCTATCCCTCTGGTAAGGAGGATATGAAAACATTTGCCTTTTCAGTACCCAGCATTAATTCAACTGAGCCTTATAAAAGATATGAATGGACAGTTTTGCCACAAAGAATGAAAAATAGCCCTCCTATGTATTAAATGTATGTGGCTGATGCTCTTACTCCAGTAAGCAAAGCATTTCCAAAAGTTGCTATTATATGACATGGATGATATCTTGGGATGTTCACCTGAAGAGCAAATGTTAGAAGAATGGCTACAAAAGATCATAGAAACACTAAGGAACTACAAATTCCATATAGCTCTAGAAAAAAATTCAAAGACATGCTACTTTTCATATTTAGGATATGAAATATATCCTAAGGTGCTTACGGCATAAAAACTTTCTTAAGAACAGAGAAGTTAAACATCTTAAACGACTTTCAAAAACTGATAGGAGATATCCAATGGATGCATCCAGTATTAGACTTACCTATCAATTACAACTATTATATAGCATTTTAAGGGGACACACTCTTTTAAACTCACCATGCTGGCTTGCAAAAGAAGGTCAAGAGCCTTTGAAAGAAGTTTTAATGTCTTTATCCAATATGGTTGAAAGAGTCACTCAAAAACTCTTGGAAATTTCACTTTTTGCTACAAAAGAGGCACCCACAGCTGTCCTTCATCAAGGAGTCAGTGTGATAGAGTGGGTGAACCTCCCAGTAGAATTAGATCAAAGCTTTACTCTTTACCCAGTGCTTGTGGCTAGAATTTTATTAAAGATCATTAAAGAGTAGTACATTTATCTGGGATAAAACCTGACAAGATACATACCTTTTATACCAATGCACAGATTAATGTATTCTGTGAAACCATCTGAGAGTGGCAAATTTTACTGGCCATGGCTTCAAATTTTACACACAGTCTCCATTAAAGATAACCTGTCTGAATAGTCAACTATAGCAATTTAGTGTTTGACAAACCCAAAGATCCTCACTTTTGGGATAAGAATTCATTATTTGACAAAAACTGCTGGGATAACTGGAAATTAGTATGGCAGAAATTAGGCATGGACCCACACTTAACACCGTATATCAAGATAAGATCAAAATGAGTCCAAGATTTAGACATAAAGAACGAGATTATAAACAAATTGGAGGAACATAGGATAGTTTATCTCAGACTTGTGGAAGAGGAAGAAATTTGTGACTAAAGACGAACTAGAGACCATTATTGATCACAAAATAGAAAATTTTGATTACATCAAATTAAAAGCTTCTTGTACAAACAAAACTAATGTAAACAAGATTAGAAGGGAAGCAACAAACTGGGAAAACATCTTCACAGTTAAAGGTTCTGATAAAGGCCTCATTTCCAAAATATATAGAGAGTTGACTCTAATTTATAAGAAACCAAGCCATTCTCCAATTGATAAATGGTCAAAGGATATGAACAGACAATTTTCAGATGATGAAATTGAAATCATTACCACTCATATGAAAGAGTGTTCCAAATCATTATTAATCAGAGAAATGCAAATTAAGACAACTCTGAGATACCACTTCACACCTGTCAGATTGGCTAAGATGACAGGAAAAAATAATGATGAGTGTTGGAGGGGAAGTGGGAAAACTAGGACACTGATACATTGTTGGTGGAGTTGTGAATGAATCCAACCATTCTGGAGAGCAATCTGGAATTATGCCCCAAAAGTTATCAAACTGTGAATACCCTTTGATCCAGCAGTGTTTCTACTGAGCTTATACCCTAAGGAGATACTAAAGAAGGGAAAGGGACCAGTATGTGCCAAAATGTTTGTGGCAGCCCTGTTTGTAGTGGCTAGAAGTGGAAACTGAGTGGATGCCCATCAATTGGAGAATGGTTAGGTAAATTGTGGTATATGAATGTTATGGAATATTACTGTTCTGTAAGACATGACCAGCAAGATGAATACAGAGAAGCTTGGAGAGAATTACATGAACTGATGGTAAGTGAAATGAGCAGAACCAAGAGATCATTATATACGTCAACAATGATACTATATGAAGATGTAATCTGATGGAAGTGGATTTCTTTGACAAAGAGACCTAATTCAGTTTCAATTGATCAATGATGGACAGAAGAGTCACCAAAAAGGAAAAAACACTGGGAAATGAATGTAAACTGTTTGCATTTTTGTTTTCTTCTGGGTTATTTCTACCTTCTGAATCCAATTTCCCTGTGCAACAAGAAACTGTTTGGACTGCACATACATTGTATCTAGGATATACTAGACATATTCAACATATATAGGACTGCTTGCCATCTAGGGAGGAGGTGGAGGGTGGAGGAAAAATCAGAACAGAAGTGAGTGCAAGGGATAATGTTGTAAAAAAAAATTACCCTGGCATGGATTCTGTCAATAAAAAGTTACTATAATAAAATAAATAAATAAATAAATAAAAAATAAAGATAACCTGTCTATTACATAATTGGCTCTGGATTTTTGAAGAAAAGGTTTCTAAGGTTCCTCTTAAAGGACCAACTATCTTTACAGATGCACTCAAACATAATATTTATGCTGTATACTTTCATGAATTAACTATAAAGAGAGTAGTCAGAACTCCTTTTCTGTCCACTCAGCAGAATGAATGCATACAATCATGTTAGCTCTTATTTATTATGCAGGAGATGTAAATATAATATGCGATTCAGCCTATTCAGTAGATGAGGTACAAAGAATTACCACAGCCCAAATAAAATTGGTAGCTTTTAATATATATCAGCTCTTTAAGGAACTTCAAAAATAAGTGAGAAAGCATCCCGGTAAGATATATATCTTGAATGTCCACTCTCACAGTGGACTTCCAGGTCCTATTTTTCATGGAAATTCAAAGGCAAGATAGACCTTCTAATGATGTTAGCCAATACTCCTTTATTTCAGGCAGCCCAAGAATATCATTCTAAATATCATTAGGCTCTTCTAGCTATACATTTCAATTTGCAAATAACCAAAGAGAAAGCTAGGATCATAGTAAAAGCCCGTATAGCTTGCCTTCCTTTCATTGCTCCTATGCTCCCTCCATGGAAGAAACATCCTAGTTTGACATCCAGTAAAATTTGGCATATGTATGTGACCCATTGTAAATCTTTTGGTTGTCTATCTTTTACCCATGTTGCAGTAGACATCTTTTCAGGATTTACTTTTGCCATACCAGCAGCAAAAGAGGCAACACGAGTGATCATTGAATTCCTTATACAAGCTTTTGCAGTTATGGGTGTGCCATAAGCAATAAAAACAAATGATTGATCTGCATGTATAAACATTTTGCATACTTTTGCGCACAGTATAAGATTTTACACACCACCAGTATACCTTTTAATCCTCAAGGATAGGCAATAGTAGAGAGGAGAAACAGAGACATCAAGATGCTCCACCAAAAAACAAAAGAAAGCGTGAGCCACAGGTAACCCTAGAGAACTTTTAAATTTAGCTCTTTTTATACTATTCATTTTTGATTTTTGATAAAGATGCACTGGCCCTGGCCGATGGGTTATAACCCACTGAAAGGGCAATGTCCAGTGCAAGCAGCTCCACTATCATCAGATAATCGCCAGGTGATATGGAGAGATCCAGAAAGTGGTGAATGGAAGGGATCAGATAGGTTAACTGCCTAGGGGAGAGGGTTTACTTGTATCTCTACAGATGGAAAGGGTATCAGATAGGTGCCAATGAGCCGTATTCACCTTGTCCATTGGAGAGAGATTGAGAAGACCCTTGAAATGAAGGAGAAGACCAAAGAAACATCAGAAAGTTCTTATCTCTGACTGTGCTCACCACTGAAAGAGCATGACTGTTGACCTAATGTGCAAGGCAATTGATTCATAAACATCAAAAATTGTTAATGAGACTACTGTAGGACTTCAAAATATGTAGGAATCATTGAATTTCCTAACACATGATGAGACTGTTGCAGGACTTCAAAATCTACAAGAATCATTGGATTTCCTGACACATGATGAGACTGCTGCAGGACTTCAAAATATGCTAGCTACATTCTCTATCAAATTTGACTATAACCCCCTATGATATATGCTTTAATATCTGAAGTAATGTCAGTCCATGGCCAACTTGATGATGGAATTTATTTCATAACACATGATATGTTTTGACCTCAAAATGTTTACTGTTACAGTGAAGCATTGCTTAACAACACTGATCTGCAAGTGATGTTAAATTTTGTCAAATAAAATTACATAATCTCATAAAAATCAAAATTGTAGATAACCAGAGAAGTATTTGCAATGATAAAGAAATAGTTTTCCATTTCATTCTACAGCTCATTTTACAGATGATAAAACTGAGGCAAATGAGGCTAAGTGGCATAACTAATAAGTGAGGTCAGAAAGATGAGTTTTCCTGACTCCAAGAAAACTCCAATACAAGCACTTTACTCTCCATGTCACGTAGTTGTCCCTTTCCTAGCACTAATAAAGCACCTTGTGGTTTTCAAAATGCTTTCCAAATATTATTCCATCTGATCCCCAAAACAGCATTGAGAGTTAAAGGGTATAGTTATTCCCATTTTATAGATGAGAAACTGGGACAAATAGAGGCCAAGTTAATTGAGTAGTCAGACAACTAAGGGATGTCTGAGGCAAGATTCAAATTCAATTTTCTGTGACTGAATAAGTGGTTTATGTATAGCACTTAGCTGCAACAATAAGTTAAGAAAATTGAGAGATAGATAGACAGATATATATATATATATATATGATACATATCCATATATAAACATAGGTACATATTTTTATACAAGCATGTATGCATACATACATAAAAATTTTATAGAACTATATTTTACAGGAAATGTAAAAAACATGATAAATCAATAAAATTGATAGGGAGGCTATGAGACTGAAACTTTTCAACTATGCAAACAAAACTTTTCAATGTTACTTTTCACACAATTCTGAATGCAAATTAAGCATACTATTGGCACTTTTATAGTTTGTTTTTTCTTTTCTTGTGATTTTTCATTTTTGTTTAGATTTTTTAACAACATGACTAATTTGGAAATTAATTTTTTTTAAAGAGATTGAAAATACTATATTGTGGTCTACATTCAATTCCCACTGTCCTCTCTCTGGGTACAGATGACTTTCTTTATCACAAGGCCATTGGAACTGGCTGTAGAAGCACTTTCTTTCTTTTTTTTTTTTAATTATTATAGTAACATTTTATTGACAGAATCCATGCCAGGGTGATTTTTTTACAACATTATCCCTTGCACTCACTTTTGTTCCGATTTTTCCCTTCCACCCTCCATCCCCTACCCCAGATGGCACACAGTCCATCTGTTGGATATGTCCTAGTATATCCTAGATACAATGTATGTGTGCAGAATCAAACACTTTTCTTGTTGCACAGGGAGAATTGGATTCAGAAGATAAAAATAACCCCAGAAGAAAAACAAAAATGCAAACAGTTTACATTCATTTCCCAATGTTTTTTTCTTTGGGTGTACCTGCTTCTGTCCATCATTGATCAATTGAAATTCAATTAGGTATCTTTTTCAAAGAAATCGACTTCCATCAGATTACATCTTCATACAGTATCATTGTTGACGTATATAATGATCTCTTGGTTCTGCTCATTTCACTTAGTATCAGTTCATGTAATTCTCTCCAAGCCTCTCTGTATTCATCCTGCTGGTCATTTCTTACAGAACAATAATATTCCATAACATTCATATACCACAATTTACCCAACCATTCTCCAATTGATGGGCATCCACTCAGTTTCCAGCTTCTAGCCATTACAAACAGGGCTGTCACAAACATTTTCGCACATATTGGTCCCTTTCCCTTCTTTAGTATCTCCTTGGGGTATAAGCCCAGTAGAAACACTGCTGGATCAAAGGGTATGCACAGTTTGATAACTTTTTGGGCATAATTCCAGATTGCTCTCCAGAATGGTTGGATTCGTTCACAGCTCCACCAACAATGTATCAGTGTCCCAGTTTTCCCGCATCCCCTCCAACAATCATCATTATTTTTTCCTGCCATCTTAGCCAATCTGACAGGTGTGTAGTGGTATCTCAGAGTTGTCTTAATTTGCATTTCTCTGATTAATAATGATTTGGAACACTCTTTCATATGAGTGGTAATAATTTCAATTTCATCGTCTGAAAATTGTCAGTTCATATCCTTTGACCATTTATCAATTGGAGAATGGCTTGGTTTCTTATAAATTAGAGTCAGCTCTCTATATATTTTGGAAATGAGGCCTTTATCAGAACCTTTAACTGTGAAGATGTTTTCCCAGTTTGTTGCTTCCTTTCTAATCTTGTTTACATTAGTTTTGTTTGTACAGAAGCTTTTTAATTTGATGTAATCAAAATTTTCTATTTTGTGATCAATAATGGTCTCTAGTTCATCTTTAGTCACAAATTTCTTCCTCCTCCACAAGTCTGAGAGATAAACTATCCTATGATCCTTCAATTTTTTTTATGATTTTGCTCTTTATGTCTAAATCATGGACCCATTTTGATCTTATCTTGGTATACGGTGTTAAGTGTGGGTCCATGCCTAATTTCTGCCATATAATTTCCAGTTATCCCAACAGTTTTTGTCAAATAATGAATTCTTATCTCAAAAGTTAGGATCTTTTGGTTTGTCAAACACTAAATTGCTATAGTTGACTATTCTGTCTTGTGAACCTAACCTGTTCCACTGATCTATTTCTTAGCCAATACCAAATGGTTTTGGTGACTGCTGCTTTATAATATAGTTTTAGATCAGGTACAGCTAGGTCACCTTTTTGATTTTTCATTAATTCTTTTAGATTCTTGACCTTTATTTTCCATATAATTTTTTTTTTTTCAGATCATTAAAATATTTTCTTAGAATCTGATTGATTGCACTAAATAAATAGATTAGTTTGGGGGTATTGTCATTTTATTCTATTCCTCGACTATCCGGGCCTTAATATTTTTGCAATTGTTTAAGTCGCTTTATTTTTGGAAAGTTTTTTAATTTGTTCATAAATTCTTTACTTTACTTTGGTGATAGATTTCCAAATAATTTATCTTTCGAATTATTCTGAAAGGGAATTTCTCTTTGTATCGCTTGCTGTTGGATTTTATTTGATGTATAAAAATGCTGAAATTTTGGGTTTTTTATAACCTGCAACGTTGCTAAAGTTATGGATTATTTCTAATAGCTTTTTGTAAATCTCAGGGGTCTCTACATACCATCATATCATCTAAAAGGTGATGGTTTGGTTTCCTCCTATTCTGTTCCTTTAATCTCTTTGTCGACTCTTATTGCCGGGGCTGTTGTTTCTAATACAATTTAATAATAATGGTGAGAGGGGCAATTCTTCCTCCAGATCTTACTGGGAAAGATTCCAATTTTTCCCCATTGCATTGATCTTATGATGGTTTTAAATATATGCTCCCGCTATTTTAAGAAAAAGTCCATTTATTCCTATATTAAAATGTTTTTATTAGGAATGGATGTTGGATTTTATTAAATGCTTTTCTGCATCTATTGGATGATCATTGGTTTTTTGTTTGGTTATTGATATAGTCAATTTCTAATGTTTTCTATTGAACCAGCCCTGCATTCCTGGTATGAATCCTACTTGGTATAATTTGTATTATCCTGGGGATGATTTTTCTGTAATCTTTTTAATATTTTATTTAAAGTTTTACCATCGATATTCATTAGGGAGATTGGTCTAAATTTTTCTTTCTTGTTTTTCAACCTACCTGGTTTGGTATCAGTACCATGTCTTTGTTGTAAAAGGGTTTGTGGACTCCTTAAGCCCCTTTTTTCAAAAATAATTTATATACATTGGGGTTAATTATTCTTTAAAAGTTTGTAGAATTCACATTAAATCCATTGGTCCTGGGGATTTTTCTTGGGAGTTGGTTAATACTTTTCTATTTCTTTTCTAAGATGGGACTCTTTAGGATTTTACTTCTTTCTCTGTTAATCTGGGCAAGCTATATTTTTGAAATTTTCCATTTCATTTAAGTTGTCAAATTTATTGTCTAAAAGTTCAATAATTCTAATTCTCTAATTTCCTCTTCATTAGTGGTAATTCTCCCATTTCATTTTTAAGACCTAAAATTTGATTTTTCCACTTTCCAATCAGATGTACTAAGGGTTTTCTATTTTGTTGGTTTTTTCTAGAACCAACTCTTAGTTTATTAATTAATTCAACAGTTTTTTTTTACTTTCAATTTATTGATCTCTTCTTTTATTTTTAAATTTCAAATTTAGTGTTTGCTGGGGTTTTAATTTCTTTCTTTTCTAGCACTTTTAGTTGCAAAATTTGTTACTTTCTCTTTCCCTTTTTGAAGTAAGCATCTAGAATTGAAATTTCCCTTATTATTTTTTTCCACATTTGGTATTGTCTCATTATTGTCATTTCTTGGGTGAATTATTAATTATGTCTGGATTTGCTGTTTCACCCAAACGTTCTTTAGTAAGTTATTTAGTTTCAATTATTTTTGGTCTACTTTCCCTGGCTTTTTGTTGGGTAATTTTATTGCATCTGGTCTGAAAAGGATGCATTTACAATTTTTTTACTGCTTTTGAGTTTGAGGTTTTTTATGTCTAATATTGGTCTATTTTGTATAGGTTCCATGAACTGCTAAAAGAAAGTGTACTCCTTTTGTCCCATTTCCTTTTTCTCAGGGTCTATCATATTAACCTGTATTCTATTTATCTCTTTGACTTCTTTCTTATTTATTTTGTGGTTTGTTTATCTAATTCAGGGTCAAGGTTGAGGATCCCCTTTATCGTTTTTCTATTTCTTCTTGGCCTCTTAATTTCTCTTTTAAAATTAGATGCTACACCATTGGTTATATATTTTAATATTGATTTGCTTCTTTATTTATCTCCCCTTTGAAGATATAATTTCCTTCTATGTCTTTTAATTAGATCAATTTTTTGTGATCTGAGATCAGGATGCTACCCCTGCTTTTGACTTCCCTGAACATAGTAGATTTTTTGTATCCTTTTTTTATTCTGCATGTATCCTGCTTCAGGTGTGTTTCCTGTAAACAAAACATATTGTAGGATTCTGGCTTTTAATCCATTCTGCTAATCCTTCCTCTTTGTAGGGGTTCCGTTCACATTTATGGTTAATTACCAATTCTGTATTACTTGCCATCTTGTTCCCCTATTTTGCCTCCTTCTTTCCCCTTTCCCCCCCAGTTAAACTTGTAGGGCACCACTTGCTTCTCACAGCCCTCCCTATTTATCCCTCCTCTTCATTAGGTTCCTCCCCTATCTTCTCTTTTCCCTCCCAGTTTCCTTTCCTTCTGCTTTCTTATTCCTTCCCTTTTCCTTTCCCTTCTCCTTTCAAGAGATGGGAGGGTTTCCTTTAAGATATGTCTTAATTTTTTCTCTTAAAGTCAATTCTTATGGCAGAAAATCCCATTTATTCATCCCCTCCATTGTTTCTCTCAGATATAATAGGTTTCCTTTGCCTCTTTGTGAGATATAATACCCCCACTTTACCCTTTTTCTGATAAATGTCCTTTCCACCTCTAATTTCAGAACAAATATACATGCATTTTTCATACATCTTTATAGCAGAAATATCTTTCCAGATTTCTTTTTACCTTTTATTTTCTTGGTTCTATATTTGCAGTCAAACTTCTTTTAAGTTTGGTTTTCAAAAATAGGTGAAATTCACTTATTTCGTTGAATGGCTATCTTCTTCCCTGGAAAAAGATGCTCATTCTGGCTGGGTAAGTTATTTTTGGTTGCATACCGAGTTTGTTAGCCTTTTGGAATATCATATTCCAGGCCCTTCAATCTTTTAATGTGGATGCTGCTAGATCTTGGGTAATCCTTACTGTGGCTCCTTGGTATTTAAATTGTTTTCTTTTATTTTTTCCTTCGTTTGAGGTTCTGGCATTTGGCCCTTACGTGTTTTGATTTTAGAATCCCTTTCATGGGTGATCGAGAATCCTTTCAATGTCTATTTTACCCTCTGTTTCTATGACTTCGGGTGTTCTCTTTGATCATTTCCTGGAAAATAGTGTCCAGGCTCTTTTTCATCATATTTTCTGGGGGTCAATAATTCTCAGATTGTCTCTCCTGATATTTTTCAGTCTTTGTTTTCCCCAGAAGGTATTTCCTTTTTCTCCATTGTTTGGTTTTTTGGTTTTCTTATATTCTTCTTGTCTCCTTGGTTTCAATTCCATTTCTTCTATTCTGATTTTCAATGAAGTGTTTTTTCTTCCTCCTTTTATATCTTTTTCTAATTGTCCAATTTGTTCTATGGAATGTTTTTCCATTTCGCCAATTTTATTCTTTAGTGAGCTGTTTTCTGTTTCCAGTTCACTAATCCTATTTTTCAAGGATTTTATTTCTTTATCCATTCTGTCTTTAAGTGAGTGGGATGACTTCTCCAGACTCTTTTGCCAAGCCTCCCTCTCCTTTTCCCATTTTTCTTCTAGCTCTCTTGTGAGAGCCTTTTTAATTTCTTCTATGAGATTCACCTGTGCTAAGGAACAGATGATCTTCTCCTGTGGGGATTCACCTGGAGACCGTCTGTTTTTAGTCTCCTCAGGGTTTAGAGTCTGCTCTCTGTCCATATAAAAGCTGTCAATCGTTATGGTCCTTTTCAACTTTTTGCTCATTTTGTCAAAGAATCAGAGACAAACTAGCAAAGAAAAAAAAAAAGGAAAAAAAAAACCCAAATGGAATCTGCTTTTTTGGGGGAGGGGCTGGGTGGCGTTACCGAGCTTCCTCTACAGACTGTGGGGGTTGTAGCGAGGCACTAGCAGGACTGTGCTGCGCCTGGGCTCTGAGACTCTGAGAGTGTGCTGAGATGCTGTGGGGGGGGGTGGCCTGGTCCCAAGGAACTTCAGCTGTTTGGGGTTGTATTCTTCACCCCCGTGTTTTTAGCTTCTCTGCTGGGCTACTGACTTGCTGCCAGGGCAAAGTATCCAATCCTGTAGTGAAGCCCTCTCTGCAGAGACAGCTGAGATCACACCCCAACCCCCTGTGGTCTGCTCAGCTGTGAGCTGCCTGCAGAGTTCCTGCTGCTGCTGCCCTCAGACTGTGCCCGATCTAAAACCATCCCACCCTCAAGCAAAAACAGACCTTTCCTGGCGAATCTCAAGGATGTCTTCTCTTGGTAACTATTTGTGTTTTTTTTCAGTGAGGCATTAATTCAGAGGCTTATAATGAGATGGATTCTGAGAGAAAATGGGGAGCTTACACAGCTGTGTGCCTCCTTGCCGTCATCGTTGCCAGAAGTGGAAATTAATTTTTTAAATAACTTTTTATTGATAGAACCCATGCCAGGGTAATTTTTTACAACATTATCCCTTGCACTCAGTTCTGTTCCAATTTTCCCTTCCCACCTTCCACCCCCTCCCCCAGATGGCAAGCAGTCCTATACTTGTTAAATAGGTTACAGTAGATCTTAGATACAATATATGTGTGCAGAACAAAGGAGTTCTCTTGTCGCTCAGAGAGAATTGGATTTAGAAGGTATAAATAACCCAGGAAGAAGAACAAAAATGGAAGCAGTTTACATTCATTTCCTAGTGGTCTTTCTTTGGGTGTAGCTGCTTGTGTCCATCCTTGATCAATTGAAACTGAATTAGATTTTCTCTTTGTCGAAGAAATCCACTTCCATCAGAATACATCATCATGCAGTATTGTTGTTGAGGTATATAATGATCTCCTGGTTCTGCTCATTTCACTCAGCATCAGTTCATGTAAGTCTCGCCAATCCTCTTTGTAGTCATTCTGTTGGTCGTTTCTTACAGAACAATCATATTCCATAGCATTCATATGCCACAATTTACTCTACCATTCTCCAATTGATGGGGACCTATTAATTTTCCAGCTTCTGGCCACTACAAACAGGGCTGCCACAAACATTTTGGTAAATAAAGGTCCCTTTCCCTTCTTTAGTATCTCTTTGGGGTTTAAGCCCAGTAGAAACACTGTACAGTTTGATAACTTTTTGACATAGTTCCAAATTGCTCTCCAGAATGGCTGGATGTATTCACAATTCCACCTACAATGTATCAGTGTCCCTGTTTTCCCACACCCCCTCCAACATTCTGTGTTATCTTTCCCTGTCATTCCAGCCAATCTGACAGGTGTGTAGTGGTACCTCAGAGTGATTTGGAACACTTTCATATGAGTGGTAATAATTTCAATTTCATCATATGAAAATTATCTGTTCATATCCTTTGACCACTTATCAATTAGAGAATGGCTTGATTTCTTATAAATTAGAGTCAATTCTCTATATATTTTGGAAATGGGGCCTTTTATCAGAACCTTTGATGGTAAGAATGTTTTCCCAGTTTATTGTTTCCCTTCTAATCTTGCCTGCATTAGTTTTGTTTGTACAAAAACTTTTCAATTCGATATAATTTTTTTTCTATTTTGTAGTCAATAGTGTCTCTACTTCTTCTTTGGTCATAAATTCCTTCCTCTTCCACAGGTCTGAGAGGTAAACTATCCTATGCTCTTCCAATTTATTTATAAGCTCATTCTTTATGCCTAGATCATGAACCCATTTTGACCTTATCTTGGTGTACAGTGTTAAGTGTGGATCAATGCCTAGTTTCTGCCATACTAATTTCCAATTTTTCCAGCAATATTTGTCAAATAATGCAATCTTATCCCCAAAACTGGGGTCTTTGGGTTTGTTGAACACTAGATAATTAAAGTTATTGGCTGTTTTTTGTCCTTTGAACCAAACCTCTTCCATTGATCAACTAGTCTTTTTCTTTGCCAATACCAGATGGTTTTAGTAACTGCTGCTTTATAATATAATTTTAGATCTGGTACAGCTAGGCCACCTTCATTTGATTTTTTTTTTCATTAATTCCCTTGAAATTCTTGACCTTTTGTTTTTTCCATATGAATTGTGCTGTTATTTTTTCTAGGTCATCAAAATAGTTTTTGGGGATTCTGATTGGTATAGCACTAAATAAATAGATTAGTTTAGGTAGTATTGTCATCTTTAATATATTTGTTCGCCCAATCCAAGAGCATTTAATATTGTTAAACTTGGTTAGATCAGACTTAATTTGTGTGGAAAGTGTCTTGTAGTTTTGCTCATAAAGTTTCTGATTTTCCCTTGGCAGATAGATTCCTAAATATTTTATACTATCAGTAGTTACTTTAAATGAAATTTCTCTTTGTAAATCTGATTGCTGGATTTTGTTAGTGATATATAAGAATGCTGATGACATATGTGGGTTTATTTTATAACCAGCAACTTTGCTAAATTTGTGAATTATTTCTAATAACTTTTTAGTAGAATCTCTGGTGATAATTTGGTTTCCTCATTGCCTATTCTTATTCCTTTAATCTCTTTCTCAGCTCTTATTGCTAAAGCTAGCATTTCTAATACAATATTAAATAATAACGGTGATAGTGGGCAACCTTGTTTTACTCCTGATCTTATTGGGAATGGTTGCAGTTTGTACCCATTACATATGATTCTTACTGCTAGTTTTAAATAGATGCTGCTGATTATTTTAAGGAAAAGTCCATTTATTCCTATACTCTGAAATGTTTTTAATAGGAATGGATGTTGAATTTTATCATATGCTTTTTCTGCATCTATTGAGATGATCATATGGTTTTTGTTAATTTGGTTATTAATATGGCCAATTATACTGATAGTTTTCCTAATATTGAACCAGCCCTGCATTCCTGATATAAATCCTACTTGATTTTGGTGTATTATCCTGGAGATGATTTTCTGTAGTCTTTTTTCCTAATATTTTATTTAAGATTTAAGCATCAATATTCATTAGGGAGATTATTCTATAATTTTCTTTCTCTTTTTTCAACCTACCTGGTTTAGGTATCAGTACCATGTCTGTATCATATGGAAATTAGTTTTAATTGATTGTGCATGTATCATCTATGTCAGATTGCTTGATTTCTTTTGGGTGAAATGGAAAGAGGAGGAAAGAATAGAGATAAAGTATTTTGAAACTCAAAATCTTGCAAAAGTGAATGTTGAAAACTATCATCCCATGAAATTGGAAATTAACAAATTGGAAAATAACAAAATAGTATTAACTTTTTAAAAATGATGAGGGAGATGTTTTTAGAAAATCAGAGTAAGGTTTATTTGAATTGATGCAAGCTTAAGTAAAAATAACTGGGAGATAATTATGTAAAGTAAGAACAAGTGATGATGATTGATTGTGAAAGACTTTGTTACTTTTAGCAATAATGGGATTCAAGACAATTACAAGGAACTCACAAAAAGAAAAATACTATCCAGCCCCAAAGAAAACTGATGAAATCTAAATGCAAATTGAAGTATCTTTTCACCCTTTTTATTTCTTTTTCTTTTTTCTTTTCTTTTCTTTTCTTTTTTGCAAAATGACTTATATAGAAGATTTTGTATGTCATTACATCTATCATTGAAATATATAATTTGCCTTCTGAGGGGGTAGAGGAATGGATGGAAGTTAGAGAATCTGTAATTCAAAATTTGAAACGGAAAGAATATGAAAAACATATATATATATATATATATTTATATATAAAGAGAGAGCTATACAACTATATTAAAGAAGAAAATATTTTAAAATATAAAAGTAATTTTGGGGTTGAAAGTTTTAAAGACATTTACTAGATTTTTCAGAAAACATTCAATTCAACATTGACACCATTCAGTTGCACCATGCAACATGGTTAAAAGATTTCTCATATTTCCCACTTTTTTGTTCCTCTGTGGTAATGATAGGATTTTCTTATATGGTAAACATATTTGATGGTTGCTAAATATTGTTTGTGATGAAATCTCTATCAGGTGTTGTACTCTTATTTTTCCTGATCAATTAAATTCCAGATTCTTTATTTTGGGTTTTAAAGTTGTTTATTTCCAATGCACTTAATCTAAATAAATAAAAAAAAAGATATTACAACTATCACTGAAAGTTTATTTTGACTTACTTTTTATTTAAGAAAGATTAATTTGATATTACTTTGAACTTTATTCAATAAGAAATTACAATCATATATAATAGTGAAGTTTGCATACAAAGTAGATGTTTGTATCCATGAGTTGTGCTACTACATTCTGAGTGCTTGAATTACACACATACACACACACACATACACACACACACATGCACACAAATACACTACAGTCAATGGTGGATTGCTTTTGCAAAAAAGAAAAGGAAACAGGAAAAAAAAAACTCCCACATTTGGCCATTCATTTAGGAATGGGGGAATCATTACCCAAATATGAAGAGGGGAAGATGAGATGGGAGTGGTAGAGAAGGCAGGTCAATTTAAAATACCTTCATGGGAGATATTGCAAATGGTACTCAGAAAATTTAATGTTGTAAGTGACATTATCCTCCCCATTTTTTTAAAAGGAGAAAAGTAGGATATAAAAAATATCATGTGAATTATTTAACAAAGGTCACTTAGGATTTAAATAACAGAACACAGATATTCTGACATATTTAATGCTCTTTTTTATTTAAAATAATTGCATTTACTTAAAAAACATAGTTTGTTTAAAATAAAAATATTTTGTTATTCAATCCATTCAGTGGTTAAATGCAACCATTTTTCCTAGAGGAGTACAAGTTTTTTGAGGGCAGTCACACTTTCATTTTATTGCTATGTGTGATGTGTCTACAAGATTATAATCATTTAAGAAACATTTACCCGCATACCCACCCACCCAAATAGCCTTAACATTCTGGACTCAGCCTTTCAGGCTATTCTCATATTTAGCGTTTTGTAAATCTTAAAATTTAGAGTGTGTAATTTCATTTCCCAAAACATATAGTTTCCTCTTTTTGAAAATGTTATTGAGCATTCTAAATTTGGGGAAGTTCTTTGAATCTTTGTTTTTGTTTTTATTTGTATTTTCAGAGCAAAATTCTTTACCTCACTCTATATGCTTTCTCACACATTAAAGAGGCAAGAAAAACAAAACCCATTCTTTTTCATTAAAGCTTTTTTTCGAAAATACATCCAAGGATAATGTTTAATATTAATCCTTGAAAAACCTTGCGTTCCAAAAATCTTTCTCCTTTTACCCCACCCCGTCCTCAACAACAGATAATCCAATATATGTTAAACATTTGGAATTCTTCTACACAAATTTCATAAATACCATGTTACGCAAGAAAAATCAGATCAAAAAGGGAAAAAAAGAATGACAAAGAAAATAATTAGAGCAAACAACAACAAAAGAGTGAGAATGTTATGTTGTGATACACATTCAGTTCCCACAGTCCTCTTTCTGAGTGCAGATGGCTCTCTTCATTACAAGACCATTGAAGTAAGCCTGAATAATCTCATTGTTGATGATGTCCATTAGAATTCATTGTTCTGTCATCTTGCTGTTTCCATGTATAATGATATCTTGGTTCTACTGATCATTTCTTATAGAACAATAAAATTCCATGGCATCCATATATCATAACTTATTCAGCCATTCTCCAATTGATGGGCATCCACTCAGTTTCCAGTTTCTTCTCGCTACAAAAACTGCTGCTACAAAAATTTTACACATATTGATCCCTGTCCCTCCTTTATGATCTCTTTGGGATACAAGAACAATAGAAACACTGCTGAAGAAAAGACTGTGCACAGGTTGATAGCCCTTTGAGGGTAGTTTCAAATTACTCTCCAGAATGGTTGAATCAGTTCACAGCTCCACCAACAATGTATGTGTTCCAGTTTCCCATATCCCCACCAATATTCATCATTATCTTTTCCTGTGATCTTAGCCAGTCAGAGAGGTGTATAGTGATTCCTTGGAGTTGTCTTAATTTGTACTCTGATTAATAGTGATTTAGAGCATCTTTTTATATGATTAGAAATAGTTTTAATTTCTTCTTCTGAAAATTATCTGTTCATATCCTTTTGCCATTTATCAATTGGAGAATGACTTGAATTCTTATAAATTTCTACATATTTCAGAAATGAGACCTTTATCAGAAGCCTTGAATGTTATTATTTCCTTCTAATCTTGTCTGCTTTGGCTTTATTTGTACAAAAACATTTTAACTCACTTGTTAACTTGTAACAAAAACTTAAAATATAATCAAAATTATACATTTTGCATTCAGTAATGTATTCTGATTCTTCTTTGGCCACAAATTTCTTCTTTCTCCATAGATCTGAGAGGTAAATTATTCTGGGTTCTTTTAATTTGATTCTAATATCACTCTTTGTGGCTAAATCATGAAATGAATTCAACTTTAATTTAATATAGAGTGTTAGGTGTGGGTCAATGTCTATTTTCTGCCACACTAACTTCCAATGTCTTGTGAACCTAACTTATTCCATTTATTAATTATTCTATTTCTTTGCCAATACAAAATGTTTTTGATGACTATTATAATATAGTTTTAGACTTTGTACAGCTAAGCCACCTTTATTTGCATTTATTTCCATTAATTTCTTGAAATTCTTGATCTTTTGTTCTGTCAGATGATCTTCTGTTCTAAATCTGTAAAATAATTTCTTGGAAAGTGATTGATATGTACCTGAATAAATAAATACATTTAGATAGAATTGTCATTTTAATTATATTAACTTGATCTACCAATGAACATGATATTTTTTAATTGGTTAACTCTGATTTTATTTGCATTGAAAATTGTGTAATTGTGTTCATATAGCTCCTGATTTTATCTTGGCAAGTAGAATCCCAAATATTTTATAATAATTACACTTATTTTAAATGGAATTTCTCTTTGTATTTCTTGCTGCTAGACTTTGTTGATAATATACAAAAATGCAGATGTCTTATGTGGATTTATTTTGTATCCTGTAACTTTGCTAAAGTTGTGAATGGTTTCTAGACTTCTCCAAGTACACCATGATATCTTCTGCAAAGAATGATAATTTGATTTCTTCATTACAAACCCTAATTCCTTTAATCTCTTTTTTTCTTTTCTTATTGTTAAAGCTACCAATTCTAATAAAGTATTGAATAGTGGGCAACCTTGTTTCACCCCAGAACTTAGTGGGAATAGAATAGTTCTATTTTATTTCCACTACATGTGATTCTTGCTGATGGTATATGTTTTATTTTTTTTATTATTATAGATTTTAATTTACAAGATATATGCATTGGTAATTTTTCAGCATTGACAGCTGCAAATACTTTTCTTCCAACTTTTTCCCTGCTTACCCCCATCTCTTCCCACAGATGGCAGGTTGACCAATATATGTTAAATATGTTAAAGTATAAGTTAAATACTATATAAACACACACACACACACACACACACACACACACATCCAAATAGTCATTTTGCTGTATAAAAAGAGCCGGACTTTGAAATAGTGTACAGTTAGCCTTTGAAGGAAATAAAAAATGCAGGCAGACAAAAATAGAGGTACTAGGAATTCTGTGTAGTGGTTCATAGTCATCTCCCAGAGTTCTTTCACTGGATGTAGCTAGTTCAGGCTGCTCTATTGGAACTGATTTGGTTCATCTCATGGTTGAAGATGGCCAGGTCCATCAGAATTGATCATCATATAGTATTGTTGTTGAAGTATATAATCACTCAGCATCAGTTCGTGTAAGTCTCTCCAGGCCTTTCTGAAATCATCCTGTTGGTTATTTCTTACAGAACAATAATATTCCATTATATTCATATACCACAATTTATTCAGCCATTCTCCAATTGATAGGCATCTACTCAGTTTCCACTTTCTGGCCATTACAAAGAGGGCTGCCACAAGCATTCTTGCACATACAGATGCCTTTACCTTCTTTAAAATCTCTTTGGGCTATAAGCCCAGTAGTAACACTGTTGGGTCAAATGGTATGCAGTTTGATAACTTTTAGAACATAGTCCCAAATTGCTCTCTGGAAAGGCTGGATGTATTCACAATTACATCAATAATGTATCAGTGTTTTCTCCCATCCCCTCCAACATTCTGCATTATCTTTCCCTGTCATTGGAGCCCATCTGACAGGTGTGTAGTGGTATCTCAGAGTTCTCTTAATTCGCATTTCTCTGATTAATAATGACTTGGAGCATCTTTTCATATGGCTAGAAATAATTTCAATTTCTTCATCTGAGAATTCTCTGTTCATATTTTTGATCATTTATGAACTGCAGAATGTCTTTATTTCTTATAAATTAGGGTCAATTCTCTATGTATTTTGGAAATGAGGCCTTTATAAGAACCTTTGACTGCAAAAATGTTTTCCCAGTTTACTGCTTCTCTTCTACTCTTGTCTACTTTTGTTTGTTCAAAAAATTTCAATTTCATATAATTACAATTTTCTATTTTGCGATCAGCAATGATGTCTATTTCTTCTTTGGTCATAAATTCCTTCCTCTTCCACAGGTCTGATGGGTAATCTATCCTATGCTCTTCCTATTTATTTATAATGTCATTTTTTAGGCCTATGTCATGAACCCATTTTCACTTATCTTGGTGTTAAGTGTGTGCTCAATGCCGAGTTTCTGCCATACTAATTTCCAATTTTCCCAGCAATTTTTGTTAAACAGTGAGTTCTTATCCCAAAAGCTGGAGCCTTTGGGTTGTTCAAACAGTAAATGATTAAAGTTATTGACTTTTTTGTCCTTTGAATGTAACCTATTCCACTGATCAACTAGTCTATTTCTTAGGCAATAGCAAATGATTTTGGTAATTGCTGCTTTATAATATAATTTTAGATCTGGAACATCTAGGTCACCTTCATTTGATTTTCTTTTTCATTCGTTCCCTTGAAATTCTTGACCTTTTATTTTTCCATATGAACTTGGTTGTTATTTTTTCTAGGTCATTAAAATAGCTTTTTGGGAGTCTGATTGGTATAACACTAAATAAATAGATTAAGTTAGGTAGAATTGTAATCTTTATTATATTTGCTTGCAGAATCCAAGAGCATTTAATATTTTTCCAGTTGATTAGATAAGACTTTATTTGTGTGGAAAGTGTTTTATAGTTTTAGTCATATAGTTTCTGATTTTCCCTTGGCAGATAACATTTCTAAATATACTGTCAGTCGTTACTTTAAATGGAATTTCTTTTTGTAACTCTTAAGTGTTGGATTTTGTTAGTGATATATAAGAATGCTGATGACTTATGTGGGTTTCTTTTATAACCAGCAACTTTGCTAAAGTTGTGGATTATTTCTAATAACTTTTTAGTAGAATCTCTGGGATGCTCTAAGTATACCATCATATCATCAATAAAGAGTGATAATTTGGTTTCCTCATTACCTACTCTAATTCTCTTCATTTATATCTTAACACATTGCCAAAGTTAGCATTTCTAATAACAATATTGAATAGTAATGGTGATAGTGGGCAACCTTGTTTCACTCCTGATCTTATTGGGAATGGTTCCAGTTTATCCCCATTACATATGATGCTTACTGATAGATTTAAATTGATGTTACTGATTATTTTAAGGAAAAGACCATTTATTCCTATACTCTCAAGTGTTTTTAATAGGAATGGAAGTTGGATTTTATCAAATGCTTTTTCTGGATCTATTCAGATGATCATATGGTTTTTGTTAGTTTGCTTATTGATATATTCAATTATGCTAATAGTTTTCCTAATATTGAACCAACCCTGTATTCCTGGTATAAATCCTACTTGATCATAGTGTATTATCCTGGGCATGATTTTCTTTAGTCTTTTTGTTAATATCTTGTTCAAGATTTTAGCATCAATATTCATTAGGGAGATTGCTCTGTAATTTTCTTTCTCTGTTTTCAACCTACCTGGTTTAGGTATCAGTACCATGTCTGTGTCATAAAAGCAATTTGGTAGAACTTCATTCCCTATTTTTTCAAATAGTTTATATAGCATTGGGGCTAATTTTTCTTTAAATGTTTGGTAGAATTCACATGTAAATCCATCTGTCCTGGGGATTTTCTTCTCAGGGAGTTGCTTGATAGCTTGTTCTATTTCTGTTTCTGAGATGGGACTATTTAAGCAATTTACTTCCTCCTCTGTTAATGTAGGAAGCCTGTATTTTTGGAGGTAGTCATCCATTTCACTTAGGTTATCAAATTTATTGGCATAAAGTTGGGCAAAGTAACTCTTTATTATTTTTATAATTTCCTCTTCATTGGTGGAAAGTTCTCCCTTTTCATATTTAAGACTAATAGTTTGGTTTTCCTCTCTCCTTTTTCTAATCAGATTTACCAAAGGTTTTTCTATTTTAATGTTGAGGCAGCCAGATCTTGAGTGACCCCTTATTGTGGCACCTTGGTATTTGATTTATTTTTTCCTGGCTGTTTGTAATATTTTTTCCTTAGTGTGATAGTTCTGAAATTTGGCCACATATTCGTTGGAATTGTGTGTGTGTGTGTGTGTGTGTGTATCTTTTTCAGAAGGTGTTCCATCAATTCTTTCACTGCCTATTTTCCTTCTGGTTCTATTATATCTGGGCAGTTTTCTTTCATGATTTCCTGTAAAATAGTATTTAGCCTCTTTTTTTCATCATAATTTTTGAGAAGTCCAATGATCCTCAGTTTATTATCTCTCCTAGATCTATTTTCCAGGACTGTTGTTTTTCCAAGTAAGTATTTGATGTTTTTTCCTAATTTTTCATATTTTTGTTTTTGCTTGACTGATTGTTGATGTCTCAGTGAATCAGTCATTTCTATTTCTTCAGTTCTGTTTTTAGTAAGTTATTTTCTTCATTACCTTTTTTTTTAACTTCTTTTTGTATATGTCCAATTGAATTTTTAAATGAGCTATTTTGCTCTATAGAATTTTTTTCCATTTCACTATATTTTTTTAGTGTGTTATTTTCTTTTTCCAATTCACAAATGCTACTTCCTTGGGAATTCTTTACCTTTTCCCATTTACAAATTCTGTTTCCCTGCACTTTTTGGGAGTTTTCTACCTTTTTCAATTCACATTTCAGGAAGTTGTTTTTCTCTTGTTTAACTTCTCTTTCCTTTTCCCATTTTTCTTCTAGTTCTCTTTTAAGGTTTTTAATAGTCTCTTCTAGGAGAACCTTTTGGGTTGGGGACCAACAATTGTTTGGCGACTGTCTGCTATTAGTCTCCTTGTGGTTGAAAACCTACTCTCTTTCTGTATAGAAGCTATGGATCATCCTTTTGGGTTTTTTTAACTCATTTTTTTAAAGCCTGTAGGATCTGCCTTCAAGTCCAGGAGGTTACCAGCTTCCTCAGCAGAACAGGGATAGTTGCATTGATGGGTAGCTGTCCGGCTAACTGGCTACAAAGAGCAGCAAGGTATGGGAATACTCTGGTAAAGAATTCCTGCCCCCTCACCCAAGTAATTCAGGCCCGCAGAGCCAAGCTGGGAAAGTGCCCTGCAAAGAACCTTGCTATGTGGATTAGTCACTGCTCTGGGGCTAGAAGTGAAAGTGAAAGTGTCATTACCCCAGGCCAAAGCCCACAGTGGGGTTGTGGGTATTAGTGGCTGACCAGCAAATAACCTCACAGGGATTGGAAGTATCCCTGCCCAGGGAAGCAAAGTCATGCTGTGAAAGTTCTTTTGCCCCAGGCTGGGCCCCGCTCTGTGCAGATTAGAGGTTACACTGTGCTTTGACTCCCTGTCATGCAGATTTTTAACTGCCTGCAGGATGTAGCTGCACAGCTGTGCTGTGTTCTATACTGAGTCACTTCCAGTTTTGGGTGGTTATAGCCAGATCTTGTTAGGTTCTGGAGTTTTTTGGGGTACCCTCTGTCTTTGGCTTTAATTTCTCTGACGGTTTACTGCTCTGTGATTAAGGCAGAGCAGTTAGCCTATGGCAGAGTCATCTCTATAACTTTACTAGTCACAGAGGTCATCCCCGCCCCTGGTCTGCTCCAGATGCTAGTCTCTCCTATCTCCCTGCCTGGGATTGTCTGTTCCCACCCCTCAGGACAAATCTGCTCTGGTGATCTTGCAGATAAACTTTGGCTAGTAAGTTGTTGTGCTTCTAATCTTCATGAATTTTACCAGTCAAACACTAATTTTGAGGCTGAATTATAGTTGGTTTTGAGGGCATGAGAGGAGCTTAGAAAGTCACGTGTGCCTTCTCTGCCATCTTGGCTCTGACCCCCCTTGCTGATGGTTTTAAATAGATACTATTGATCTTTTTAAGGAAAACTCCATTTATTCTTATACTCTCTAGTGTTCCTATTAGGAATGGGTGTTGGATTTTATCAAATGCTTTTTTTCTGCATCTATTGAGATAAACATGATTTTTGTTAATTTGATTATTGATATAGTCAATTATCCTAATAGTTTTCCTAATATTGAACCAGCCCTGCATTCCTGGTATAAATTTTACTTAGTCATACATAGTATATTATACTGGGGATGACTTGCTACAATCTCTTTGTTAAAATTTTATTTAATATTTTTGCTTCAATATTCAAAAGTGAAATTGGTCTATAATTTTCTTTCTCTATTTTGACCTTACCTGGTTTAGGCATCAGCTCCATATCTCTGTCATAAAAGCAATTCTGTAGGACTCCTTCTTACCTTTTTTTTCCCCAAATAGTTTATATAGTATTGGAATTAATTGTTCTTAAATGTCTGGGAGAATTCACATGTAAATCCACTGGTCCTAGAGATTTTTTTTCTTCAGGACTTGATTAATAGCTTGTTCTATTTCTTTTTTTTTTTTTTGTTAAATGGGACAATTTAAATAGTTCCTTACCTCTTTTGTTTACCTGGGAAATCTATATTTTCAGATATTTCTCTATTTCACTTAGATTATCAAATTTATTGATATATATAGTTGGGCAAAACAACTCATAATTATTGGTCTAATTTCCTCTTCATTGGTGGAAAGTTCTGCCTTTTCATTTTTGATACAATTTGATTTTCTTCTTTCCTTTTTCTAATCAAATTTGCTAAAAGTTCATCTACTTTTTCATAAAAGCAACTCTTATTTTTATTAACTAAATAGTTTTCTTATATTCAATTTTATTAATATTCCCATTTATTTTCAAAATTTCAAATTTGATATTTAATTGGGGGATTTTAATTTGTTCCTTTTCTAGCTTTTTTAGCAGAATTCCCAGTTTATTAATCTTCTCTTTGTCTATTTTATGCAAGTAAGCATCTTGAGATATACAATTTTTACTAAGAACTGCTTTGAGTACATCCCACAAATTTGGTCTGTTGTCTCATTATTCTCATTTTCTTGGATCAAATTATCAATTGTGTCTATGATTTGTGGTTTTACTAACTTATTTTTAAAAATTACATTGTTTAGTTTCTAACTAACCTTTGGTGTATTTTCCCCAGGCCTTTTATTGCATATAATTTTTATTGCATCATGCCATGAAAAAAATGCATTTCCTATTTCTTTGTTTCAGTTTTCCACTTTTGAGGTTTTGATGGCACAATACATGCTCAATTTTTATATAGGTTCCATGTATTACAAAGAAAGAAGTTTATTTTTGCCTACATTCAATTTTCTTTAAAGTGCATCATACATCATTTTTTCTACAACTTTATCTCTTTAACTTCTTTTTTATTTACATTGTGGTTTGCTTTATCTAGTTGTGATAGACTAAGGTTGAGATTGCCCACTACTATAGTTTTGCTGTCTAATTCTTCTTGTGGCTCCTTTACCTTCTTTAAGAATTTAAATACTATAACACTTGGTGTGTGTGTGTGTGTATGTGTGTGTGTGTGTATATATATATATATATATATATATATTATTGATATTACTCCATTATCCATGGTACCCTTTAGCAAGATATAGTTTCCATCCTTATCTCCCTCATTTAGATCTATTTTTTTTTTCTTGATCTGAGATAAAGATTGATAAAACTACTTCATTTTACTTCAAACAAAGCATATTTGATTTAGTTCCAACCTTTTGCCTTTACACTGTATCACTTTGCTTTAAATCTGTTTCTTATAAACATCATATTGTAGGAGTCTGGCTTTTAATCCATTCTACTCTCTACTTCTGTTTTATGGGACTATTAATCCCCTTCACATTCACAGTTAAAATTACTAACTCTGTATTTCCTACCATCTTGTTTCCCCCATGTTATCCTTTTCTTTTTCCTTTCCCCTTTCCCCTACTTCCCTGTAATTTTCTTCTGACTACTATCTTCTTCAAAGAGCTCTTTCATTTCATAGGCCTTCCACTTTTCTTATACCTTTTCCCTCATATATCTGCCCTCCCTTCTATTAGCTTCCCTCTTTTCCTTCGCCTTTTCCCTCCTTTTTCCTTGTAGGGGGTGAGGCAAATTTCTCTGTGAAGCTAAATATGTCTGATATTCTCTCTTTGATCCAAAATTTGATGAGAGTAAGATTCACATAGTGTTCATTTCCCTCCTTTCTTTCCCTCAATTGTAATAGGTTTTTTTCCCTCTCCTTGACATCTAATTTACCCCATTTTAACTTTTTATTTTGTATTCTTCCAGGAGAATCACGTTTCTTCCTCTAGTTTCATTTTTATATCATCATAATAAAATCAGATTGTACTGGTACCCTCTAAATATATATCCATAGAAGAGATACAGATCTTAGGAGTTAAAGATATCATATTTTCCTATCAAGATATATGTTTTTAACTTTTAAAAGAAAGTTACTTTTTTCTTTATTTTTTACTTTTTTACGTTTCTCTTGAATTCAATGTTTGAAGATCAAATTTTCTGTTCAGCTCTGGTCTTTTCATCAGAAATTAATGTATTTCATCTATTTCATTGAATATCTATCCTTTTCTCTGAAAAATAACTTAATTTTGTTGGGGAGTTGATTCTTGGCTGCAATTGAAATCACGTTGCCTTTCAGACTATCAGATTCCTAGCACTTCAGTCCTATAAAATTGAACCTTCTAGTTTCTGGGTAATCCTGGTTGTGGCTCCTCTATATTTTAATTGTTTCTGTCTTGCTACTTGAAATATTTTCTCCTTAATCTTGTAATACTATAATTTAGCTATGATGTTCCTTGGAGTTTTCATTTTGGTGTCTCTTTCAGGATATGATCTATGAATTCTTTCAATGGCTATTTTACCGTCTTGTTCTAGGACAATAGGGTAGTTTTCCTTGATGATTTTCCGAAAGATGATGTCGAGACTCTTTTTATCATCATGGTTTTCAAGAAGTCCAATAATTCTTATATTGTCTCTCCTAGATCTATTTTCCAGGTCAGTTTATATTTTCCAATAAGGTAACGTATATTTTATTCTATTTTTCATTTTTTTTTAAATCTGATTTTTGAAGTCTCTTTGAGTCATTCATTTCCATTTGTTCAACTCTACTTTTTAGTAAATTATTTTCTTCAGTTAGCTTTTTGAATGACTTGTTTTGTTCATTGGAGTTTTTTCCCCTTTTTTCACAAATACTGTATTTCAACAAATAGGTTTCTTTTTCAAATATATTTTATAAGGCGTTATATGTTTTTTTTTTTCCATTTCATCAAATCTGTTTTGCAAGGAGTTATTTGCTTTTTCCATTTTGTCAAATCCATTTTGTAAGGAGTTCTGTTCTTACCATTTTACTAAATCTAATTATTAGACATTTTCTTCAGATAATTTACATTTCCTTTTCCAAATTCACTTGTCAAGTTCTTATTTTCTTTCCTCCTTTCTTCTAACTTTCTTTTAAGAACTAAGAGAGTCTTGTGAGATGGAGACCAACTCATATGCTCCATTAGGGCTTCATCTGGAGATTATTTGCTTTTAGGATCCTCAGAGTTTGAGGTCTGTTCTTCTCTTTCTCCATAAAAGCTATCTATGGTTAGAGGCATTTTATTTTTCCTTGTTTGTTTGTTTTTGCTTTTTTGCTCATTTTTAAAAGGTTGAGGTATGGTCTTAGGGCAAAGAGGAGATTGCCCCAACTTCCTCTACAGGGGACAGCAGTTTTAGGCTTCCCTGAGCCAGTGCAGTAGTTCCTTCCAGGATGTGGCCCTGTGTTATTCTGGGATTCAAAGGTTATTTGATTTTTGTATTTGCATTGGGAGTCTCACAACTAATCTGCTGATCTATTGACTTGTGAGTAAGACAGAGTAGCCAACACTGCTGTGTTTTGGCTAACAGCCTCCCAATAGGTTCCCTAGCCCATGGATGTCACTCTATCCTGGCTCCCTGAACTGTACCTGTTCTTGGCCACATTCTCTGTACTTCCCATACCTCCTTCCATTGAAATAAAGTTTTTTTTTTTCTTTCTGAACTTCTTCCAAAATATATTTTGTTGCAAATTTGTTATACTCCAAATACTTAAGGGTTTTATCACTCTAAAAGCAGATCAGAGGCTTGGTTTGCTGTTGCTCTGAGGTACACCAGGGAGAGTTCAGATAAAGACCTATCTACTCTCCACCATCTTTGCTCCTCAAAATCCATTTTTTATATAAAATAAATTGAAAAACTATTTTTGCATTAACCATGTTTAATAAAAAAGGAAGAAAAATATGCTTCAATCACTTTGGATAGTATTATCCATCATAAGTTCCTTTAGAACTGTGTTGTATTATTACATTGTTAAGAGTAACTAAATCTTTTAAAACTTTTAAAACTATAAAATCTTTATAGTATTTACATTATTATCTAGAGTTTTGTTGTTCACACATGGCATCAGGTCATATTAGTCTTCCTTGATTTTTTTTGGAACTATTCCCTTCACTATTTCATAGAACATAATGGTATTCTATCATATTCATCTTACATAATTTGCAGTCACTCCACATTAATGTCCAAATTGATGGGCATCACCTCGATTTTTAATTATTTTCCACCATAAAAAGTGTTATAATTATTTTTGTTCATATAGGTCTTTTTCTCCCTCTCTATTATCTCCTTAGAGTATAGATTTAATAGCAGTATTGCTAGATCAATAAGTTTGCAGAGTTTTGTAGCCTTTTGGGCATGGTTTTAAATTGTTTAAATTGTTTCCCAGAATGGTTGAACTAGTTCATAGCTCCACTACGAATGGATCTATGTACCTATGATTCCATATTCCTTCCTGTATTTGTCATTTTAATTTTGTTTCATCTTAGTCAAACTGTCAGTGTTGTTTTTATTAGTGACAAAGTATTTTTCATATAACTACTGAAAACTTCAATTTCTTTCTCTACAAATTGCCTGTTCATATGCTTTGACTTTTTTTTCCAATTGGAAATGATTCTGCTTATGCCATGCCATATTTCTTACCATCCCTAATTTATAAGAAATAAAGTCATTCTCCAATTGATAAATGGTCAAAGGATATGAACAGAGAATTCTCAGATGAAGAAATTAAAACTATTTCTAGCCTTTGATCCAGCAATGTTACTACTGGGCTTACATCCCAAAGAGATCATAAAGAAGGGAAAGGGACCTGATGTGCATGAATATTTGTGGCAGCCCTCTTTGTAGTAGCCAGAAACTGGAAACTGAGTAGATACCCATTAATTGGAGAGTGGCTGAATAAATTGTGGTATATGAATATTATGGTATATTATTGTTTGGTAAGAAATGACCAACAGGATGATTTCAGAAAAGCTTGGAGATACTTACATGAACTGATGCTGAGTGAAATGAGCAGGGCCAGAAGATCATTATATACTTCAACAATAATAGTATATGATGATCAATTCTGATGGACCTGGCCATCTTCAGCAAGGAGATGAACCAAATCAGTTCTAATGGAACAATAATGAACCAAACCAGCCACATCCAGTGAAAGAACTCTGGGAGATGACCAAGAGCCTGACTTGGAATTCCCAATCCCTATATTTTTGCCTGCCTATATTTTTGATTTCCTTCACAGCTAATTGTACAATATTTCAGAGTCTGATTCTTTTTGTTAAGCAAAATAACAGTTTGGTCATGTATACTTATTTTGTATTTAATTTATGCTTTAATATATTTAACATGTATTGGTCATCCTGCCATTTAGGGGGGGGGGGAAAGAAGGGAAAAATTGGAACAAAAGGTTTGGCAATTGTCGATGCTGTAAAATTACCCATGCATATAATTTGTAAATAAAAAGCTATTAAAAATTTTTAAAAAAAGTAATTTAGAAGGGCATCTTAGAAAAGCTTAGCAAAAATGGCCTTTTCATTATCTTCATTATCATGCTCCTATCATTATGATAACCTTTTCATTATCATTATGATCATTCCATTATCAAAATCTTGAGGTTACTATTTTCAGTTATAAATCATTGGTAAATCTGTAATAGTGTAAAAGAAATACTTAATTCTAATGAAATTTCCTGAATCTAGTGAAATATAAGATAAGAGAGATATCTAAATAGGATGTCGAGATTCATCTATAAATGCACACTTGACTGACTGAATAATTGAAATGAAGAATAAGCAAAAACAAAACAAAACAATGAACTTAGTATAGTAAGACAGAAGATGATTGTGGTCTACCCAAAAGCTTTAGTAGTTAAATTGAAAAGGAAAATGAATACTCAAGTAATGTTTTATAGCAAGAATATTTATCTAAGTATGTTATTTAGTCATGTCTAATTAGTTGAAATAGTGAATAGAGTGGAGAACCTGTAATCAAAAATCCCTGAATTAAAATACTAAGACACATTTTCACTGTGTAATTCATGGAAAAATCATTTTACTTATGTTTCCCTCAGTTTCCTTATCTATAAAGTTGGATAATAATAATATATACATTCCATAATTGTGTGGATTAAATGAGATAAAAATTATAAAATATTTGGCATAGACTTTAGCATGTAACAAGTTCTGTAAATGTTCACAATTCTTAGGTAGACAATGTGATGATAAAGTATAGAAATTGTTATTTGAGAAAGAGAGAGTGAAAATACTACTAAAATGTACTTAGAATAATTGATATATTATGTTGTTTGCACTCCAATATGCTTTGGTCATATAATTCAGGTCATGGAGACTTTTAGTACAAATTTACTTTATCACCTTGATTTTTGGTAAATTCAGTTAGAAAATCAAAAGTAATTTTGAGATATAGGATCTTTAAATGCTAACATATTTGTTCACATATATGTGTGCATGTATATATATATATATATGCATATATAATATACTCAAGTCATTTCATCTTGATCTGTTCCAATTAAGATGCTCTAAATAAAAAAAAAAATCAGTCCTCAAAACTCCTATAATGATCACTCTTATTTAAAAAAAGTATTGTTTTAATTCCCCTTATTGTAGGAGAAGACTTTAGTAATTCTACATCTTTGGGGTGTGTCCCAGTTCAATCATCAAATTACTGTAACTATGTGGTTTCATGAGAAATGTAATCCATTTTGCTAATGAAATTAACATGCTGAGCATGTTCTGAGAAATCACTCTAAGCTGTGGTATTCTGGGAAATGAAGTGTTAATATACTTCAGTAATTTCTGTCACATCTAGACATAATTGTATTTAAATATTTTGTAGATATGGTATCTACATCTGTATGTTTATCAATCTGTGTTCAATAAATGTAAGAATTGGTCCTCTATTTCCAGAATATTTATATGCTTTTAAAAAATGATTCTGTCAATTGTTAAAGAAATCAAAAGTTTGTGGGGGTTTTTGTGCATTTTTAAACTATTTTTAAACAGAGCTTTGCATATACAAATTGCAGAATAGAGATTTTGGGGAAATAATTCATATAATATTAATAATGTCATAATTTATAGTAAATTTAATTTATGCCAAATTAGTTTAAGCAAGCAATGTGAAACAAATTGTGCTTATACTCTGTTAAAAAGATGCTATCATTACAGAGCAAATTAACTTGAAATTTATTACAATTTACTATAATTAATTTGAATAATTTAGGTCACATTTGTTCTCAAAAGTTAAATAATAGATTGTTATTATGATTCATATCCTTATTAACCTAAGGGATAAATTCCCAGAAAATAGAAGTTTTAAGTTGTAGGTGAGGATCAAAAGTAGATAAAATCATCTTTAAATATAAATTGAAAATTCATGAAGATCCCTTGTTCTTCATCTTCACTTTGATGAAAGCAAACTTTCATTGAACAAAAGAAAGGACATTTTAACTGTAATGAAAGGATAGATAAGATTTCTAAAAAATGGTGATATCTTCTTCCATTTGAGATCAGTTAAAAAAGAAAGGTTGCATTTTAGAAACTTTTGCATGAATATAGAAAGTTGCAATACACAGAATCTGTAATGTCCATTCATTTTCATTGTTGAAGATATTATATTCTCCAAAATTTGTGTATTAAAAAAAGAGAAATTTATTTTCTTTGACCACTTTCAAGGTAAATCAGTTAAATGTCAGTCAACAAACATTAAGTTCAAATGATCTGACACCGTGAAAAGGAATAGGGATATACAAAGAATGGGGGAAAAGTCCATAAAACAAAATACAATGGCATAAACGAAAAACAAAAAAGGCCTATAAAACACTAAAAATTTAAGTAACAATAAATTCCAATGAAAATATATAAAAACAAATTAATAAACATTTTCTGTTTTTAAAGTGATGGGAGCGCCAAGTAATGAGAAAAGAAAAAAATGTGAAGCACATTGTACAAATTGTGTATGTGTTTATGTGTTTGTGTAAATTGAGAATAATATCAGAAGAAAGTCACTAAGATTGAGGGAAATGGGGAAAGCTTCTTTCAGAATATGAGACTTTAGCTTAAACTTTAAGGAAGTCAAAAGGCAGAAATAATGAGAAAGAAAGTTCCAGGTATATAAAACAGCCAGTGAAAATGTTTAGTCAGGAAGCAGATGTCATTTTCAAGAAACATCAAGGAGGCCCATCCCATTTGATCATGAAGAAATGTCTGAGAAAAATGGAAAGTTTGGCAATCACTGTTTGCTAAGAGTTCCAAAAGAGAAGCATAGACTTTTACATTTCCCATGTTGTTTATTCAAACTCTTGTCAACAAAATAAGGCCCAGTTGTAATTAGAAACTTTGAGAGATCATCGTATAATATTGTTGCCATGTACAATGATCTCCTGGTTCTGCTCACTTCACTTAGCATCACTTCATTAAATCTCTCCAAGCCTCTCTGAAATCATCAAAAAATCCATTTTTATAGAACAATAATATTCCATGACATTCACATATCATAACTTATTCAACCATTGTCCAACTGATGGGCATCCACTCAGTTTCCAGTTTCTTACTACTACAGAAAGAGCTGCCACAAACATTTTTGCACATGTAGGTCCCTTTTCCTCCTTTAAGTTCTCTTTGGGATATTACTGAATATACTAAATAAATACTACTGAATAAAAGATTATGCACCTTTTTATAGTCCTTTGGGCATAGTTCCAAATTGCTCTACAGAATGGTTGAATCACACTTTACCAACAATATATTAGTGTCCAGGTACTCCCACATCCTCTCTAATATTCATCATTATCTTTTCCTGTCATTTTACTGAGTCTGAGAAGTGTGTAGTAGTACCTCAGAGTGGTCTCAATTTATATTTCTCTGACCAGTAGTAATTAAAAGCACCTTTTCATATGACTAGAAAAGGTTTAATTTCTTCATCTAAAAACTGTCTGTTCATGTCTTTTAACCATTTATCAATTGTTGAATGGCATGAATTCTTATAAATTTGAGTAAATTCTTTATAAATTTTAAAAATGAGGCCTTTATCAGAACCTTTGAATGTGAAAATGTTTTTCCAGTTTATCACTTTCCTTGTAATCTTGTTTGAATTGGTTTTCTTTATACAAAATAATTTTAACTTAATAAAATCAAAATTATCTATTTTGTTTTCAATAATGAATTCCAGTTCTTCTCTGGCCTTCCTTCCTTCTCCACAGATCTCAGAGATAAACTATGCTTTGCTCTTCTAATTTACTTATAATTATTCTATATGTTTAAATCATGAACCCATTTTGACCTTATCTTGGTATATGGTATTAGGTGAAGGTAAATGACTAGTTTCTGCCATACTAATTTCCAATTTTCCTAGCACTTTTTGTCAAATAGTGAATTATTTTCACAAAAGCTGAGATCGATGGTTTGTCAAAACATAGTAATTGACCCTTTTGTCTGGGGACCATAACATGCTTTAATAATAAACTACCCTGTTTCTTAGCCAATACCAAATACCTTTGGTGACTGCTGTCTTGTAAGATGGTTTTAAGTCTGGCAAAGCTGGGAATCCATCGTTTGAAATTTTTTCATAAATTCCTTTGAAATTCTTGACTTTTGTTCCTCCAGATGAAGTTTGTTGTTGTAATATAATTTCTTGGGAGTTTGAATGGTATGACACTAAATAAGTAGATTAATTTAGGTAGTGTTGTCATTTTTCTTTTATTCACTTGGCCTACCCATGAGCACTTAATAGTTTTCCAGTTGATTAGAAGTGACATTATTTGTGTGGAAAGTGTTTTGTAGTTGTGCTCATATAGTTCCTGACTTTGCTTCAGCAGATAGATTCCCAAATATTTTGCAATATCAACAGTAATTTTAAATGGAATTTCTTTTTGTATCTCTTGCTGTTGGACTTTGTTGGTAATACATAAAAATGATAATTAATTTATGGGTATTTATTTTGTATCCTACAACTATGCTAAAGTTCTGGATTACTTCTAATATCTTTTTTTAGTTGATTCTTTAGTGTAGAGGACTGAAATTCTGAACAGGTGTACTGAATCTGAGAATGTAGAACATTTAAGGCTACCTATTGAATGTGAGACAATGGCTTTATTAGCATATATTTGGATCATGGGTCTCCTCACCTTTGGTCCTTGCTGAATGTTTGGTAGTAAGATAATCATAGGCAAGGATTGGAGGGGAGAGGGAGAGAAAAGAGAATGACTTGGCTGCAAGACGAGGAAGAGAGAGGCTGGAGACAATGGGCTCCAGAATCTAGAAGAGATCTTAGGCAAGACTCATAGCAGCTTACCTGCCTCCTTCACTTCTCCATATAAAGACCACAAGACTTTAATTTATCATGACTCTGGATGACCCTGAAGCCTGGCAGGGAGCTGCCCCCTACTCTATACTCTATACATATACCATCATGTCATCTGCAAAGAGTGATAATTTGTTTTTTTTGTTTTTTTTTTAATTACCTACTCTAATTACTTTAATCTCTTTTTCATTTCTCATTGTCAAAACTAATATTTGTAATACAATGTTGAACAGTAATGATGATAGTGGGCAACATTATTTCACCCCTGATTTTATTGAGAAAGGTTTTAATTTGTTCTGCTTACATGTGATGCTTGCTAATGGATTTAAATAGGTAACCCCTAATAATTTTAAGGAAAAAACCATTTATTCCTTTACTCTCTAATGTTTTTCATTGGAATGGGTCTTGGATTTTATCAAATGCTTTTTCTGCATCTATTGAGAGAATCATATGATTTTTGTTAGTTTGGTTACTGCTGATTTATGACTTTTTGTAATCTTGTTGCTAATACTTTATTTGAAATTTTTGCATCAATATTCATAAGTGAAATTGGTCTTTAATTTTCTCTCTCTGTGTCTTTGCCCTGTCTAACTTAGGCATCAGAGTCATATCTGTGTCTTAAAAGGAAATTGGTAAGACTTCTTTTCCTACTTTTTCAAATAGTTTGTTTAAAGTAGTACTATCTCAAGGTCCTTATGCAGCTTTGAGTTTTGGAAGTTAATCTTTGTGTTTGCACTTTCTTTTTTTTCCCTCTCTTTTTATTTACTTATTTATTTATTAATAAATTTTTATTTACAAGTGATGTACATGGGTAATTTTACTGCATTAACAATTGCCAAAAAATTTGTTCCAATTTTTCCCCTCCTCCCCACCCTCTTCCCAATGGCTGGGTGACCAGTAGATGTTAAATATATTAAAATGTAAATTAGATACACAATAAGTATACATGACCAAACCGTTATTTTGCTGTACAAAAAGAATCAGACTCTGAAATATTGTACAATTAGCCTGTGAAGGAAAACAACAATGCAGACAGGCAAAAATATAGGGATTGGGAATTCAATGTAATGGTTCTTAGTCATATCCCAGCATTCTTTTGCTGGGTGTAGCTAGGTCAGTTCATTGCTGCTCCATTGGAACTGATTTGGTTCATCTCACTACTGAAGATGGCCAGGTCCATCAGAATTGATCATCATATAGTATTGTTATTGAAGTATATAATGATCTCCTGGCCCTTCTTGTTACACTCAGCATCAGTTCGTTAAGTCTCTCCAGGCCTTTCTGAAATCATCCTGATGGTCATTTCTTACGGAACAATAATATTCCATAATATCCATATACCACAATTTGTTCAGCCATTCTCCAATTGATGGTCATCTATTCAATTTCCAGTTTCTGGCCACTAAAAAGAGGGCTGCCACAAATATTCGTGCACATAAAGGTCCCTTTCCCTTCTTTAAAATCTCTTTGGGATATAAGCCCAGTTGTAACACTGCTGGGTCAAAGGATATTCACAGTTTGATAACTTTTTTAGCATAGTTCCAAATTGCTCTCCAGAATGGCTGGATGTATTCATAATTCTACCAACAATGAATCAGTGTCCCAGTTTTCCCACATCCCCTCCAACATTTCGCATTATCTTTCCCTGTCATTCTAACCAGTCTGACAGGTGTATAGTGGGATCTCAGAATTGTCTTAATTTTCATTTCTCTGATTAATAATGACTTGGAGCATCTTTTCATATGTCTAGAAATAGTTTCAATTTCTTCACCTGAGAATTGTCTGTTCATATCGTTTGACCATTTATGAAGTGGAGAATGGCTTGATTTTTTATAAATTAGAGTCAATTCTCTATATATTTTGGAAATGAGGCCTTTATCAGAACCTTTGACTGTAAAAATATTTTCCCAGTTTATTGCTTCCCTATTTTTCCAATTAGTTAGATCAGACTTAATTTGTGTGAAAAGTGTTTTGTAGTTTTGCTCATAAAGTTTCTGATTTTCCCTTGGCAGATAAATTCCTAAGTATTTTATACTATCAGTAGTTACTTTAAATTGAATTTCTCTTTGTAACTCTAAGTTCTGGATTTTTTTAGTGATATATAAGAATGCTGATGACTTCTGGGGGTTTATTTTGTATCCTACAACTTTGCTAAAGGTGTGGATTATTTCTAATAACTCTTTAGTAGAATCTCTGGGGTTCTCTAAGTATACCATCATATCATCATCAAAGAGTGGTAAGTTGGTTTCCTCATTGCCTACTCTAATTCCATTAATCTCTTTCCCAATGCTTATTGTCAAATCTAGCATTTCTAATACAATATTGAATAGCAACGGTGGTAGTGGGCAACCTTGTTTCACTCCTGATCTTATTGGGAATGGTTGCAGTTTTTCCCCATTATATATGATGTTTACTGATGGTTTTAAATAAATGCTGCTGATTGTTTTAAGGAAAAGTCAATTTATTCCTATACTCTCAAGTGTTTTTAATAGGAATGGATGTTGAATTTTATCAAATGATTTTTCTGCATCTATTGAGATGATCATATGGTTTTGGTTATTTTGGTTATTAATATGGCCAATTATTCTGATGGTTTTCCTAATGTTGAACCAGCCTTGAATTGCTGGTATAAATCCTATTTCATCATGGTGTACTATCATGGGGATGTAGTCTTTTTGCTAATATCTTATTTAAGATTTTAGCATCAATATTCATTAGGGAGATTGGTCTATAATTTTCTTTCTCTATTTTTAACTTAGCTGATTTAGGTATCAGTACCATGTCTGTCATAAAAGTAATTTAGTAGGGCTCCTTCATTCCTTATTTTAACAAATAATTTATATAGCATTGGGGCCAATTGTTCTTTAAATATTTGGTAGAATTCACATGTAAATCCATCTTGTGCTGAGGATTTTTTCTTAGGGAGTTGATTAATAGTGTGTTCTATTTCTTTTTCTGAAATTGGATTATTCAAGCTATTTAGTTCCTCCTCTGTTAATCTGGCAAGCCTATAGTTATAGAGGTAGTCATTCATTTCACTTAAGTTATCAAATTTATTGGCATAAAGTTGGCCAAATTAACTCCTTATTATTTCTTTTATTTCCTCGTCCTTGGTGGAATGTTCTCCCTTTTCATTTTTAAAACTACTAATTTGATTTTCCTCCTTCCTTTTTCTAATCAGATTTACCAAAGGCTTATCTCTTTTATTGTATTTTTCATAGAACCAACTCTTAGTTTTATTTATTAGTTCAGTAGTTTTTTTACTCTCAATATTATTATTTTCTCCTTTTAATTGTTGAATTGCAAATTTAATATTTGATTGGGTTTTTATTTATTTTGGTCTTTTTCTAGCTTTTTTAGTTGCAAGCCCAATTCATTGATCTTCTCTTTCTCTTTTTTATTCAAGTAAGCCTCTAAGGATATAAAATTTCCTCTTATTACCACTTTGGCTAAATCCCACAAATTTTGGTATATCTCATCACTGTCATTATCGTGAGTGAAATTATTAATTGTGTCTATAATTTTCTGATTCACCCAATCATTCTTTAAGATGATATCATTTAGTTTCTAATTACTTTTTGGCCTATTCACCCCTAACTTTTTCTTGAATGTAGTTTTTATTGCATCGTGATCTGAAAAGAAAGCATTTACTATTTCTGCCTTCCTGCATTTAATATTGAAATCTTTATGTCCTAATATATGGTCAGTTTTTGTATAGTTTCCATGAACTGCTGAGAAGAAAGTATATTCCTTTCTGTCTACATTCAGTTTTCTCCAAAGAGCTATCATACCTACTTTTTCTAATATTCTATTTACCTGTTCAATTCCTTTCTTATTTGTTTTGTGGTTTGACTTGTCTAATTCTGGGAGTGCAAGGTTGATATCTCCCACTATTGCAGTTTTGCTGTCTATTTCTTCTTGAACTCTCGTAACTTTTCCTTTAGGAAATTAGATGCTATACCACTTGGTGCATATATGTTTAATATTGATATTGCTTCATTATGTATGTTACCCTTTACCATGTTATAATTTCCTTCTTTATCTATTTTGATTAGATCAATTTTTGCATTTGCTTGATCTGAGATAAGGATGGCTACCCCTGCTTTTTTAACTTCACCTGAACCATAATATATTCTGTTCCAGCCTTTTACCTTTACTCTGTATGTTTCTCCCTGCTTTTTAAATGTGTTTCCTGCAAACAACATATTGTAGGGTTCTGACTTTTGATCCAGTCTGCTATCAGCTTCTGCTTTATGGGAGCTTCACATTCACATCTATGATTAAAATTACTAATTCTGTATTTACTGCCATCTTATTATCCCCAGATTATGCTTTTCTTTTACTTGTCCCACCTAACCCTATTTCCCAGTTTTAATCTTAAGTGACCTACTTGTATCACACCACTCTCCCACTTTAGGATCCCTCCCTCTTCCCTTTGATTCTTTTCCCCTTT
Source organism: Sarcophilus harrisii (assembly GCF_902635505.1). NCBI lineage: Eukaryota > Metazoa > Chordata > Mammalia > Dasyuromorphia > Dasyuridae > Sarcophilus > Sarcophilus harrisii. Next base: position 373,371,558 of record NC_045428.1, read on the forward strand.
CTTGTACCTTTCTCTTGTTACTCTTTCCTTTTTCCCTTTTTCTCTCCCCCTTTTAAATGAGGTGAAGGAAGATTTTCTGGAAAACAAGTACGCTAATTATTTTCTCTTTGAGCCAACTCCAATGAGAGAAAGATTCACACAATGTTCTTCCCCCTCTCTGAGTTCTCTCAGATATGATAAATTTCCTTTGCCTCTTTATGGGATATAGTTTCCCTCTTTTTATTCCCTCTTTCCCCCTTTTCTGACATTATCCCTTTTCCATTTCTACTTCCCTTTTTTATGTTATATCAGTAAAATCTAATTATATGTATAGGCTTTTTGTATATTCACAACAGAAATACAGTTCTCAAGAGTTCCTTTTACCTTTTCTGCTTCTCTTGAGTCCTATGTTTGGAGATCAAATTTTTTGTTTGGTTCTGGTTTTTTCTTAGAAACAAATGGAATTCATCTGTTTCTTTAGATGTCCCTCTTTTTCCCTGGAAAACAATGCACAACTTAGCTGGGTAGTTTATTCTTGGCTGCATTCCAAGTTCTTTTGCCTTTCAGAATATCAGATTTCAATCCTTCGATCCTTTAATATGAAGGCAGCCAGATTTTGGGTGATTCTTATTGTGGTACCTCGGTATTTGGTTTTTTTTTTTTTTTTCTGGCTGCTTGTAATATTTTTTCTTTAATCAGATAGTTCTGAAATTTGTCCATATTATTCCTTGCTGTTTTTATTTTAGGGTCTTTTTCAGAAGGTGTTCAATGAATTCTTTCAATGCTTATTTTACCTTCTGTTTCTATTACTTCTGGACAATTCTCTTTGATGATTTCCTGTAGAATAATATCTACACTCTTTTTTTCATCATAATTTTCAGAAAGTCCAATAATCCTCAAATTATCTCTGCTAGATCTATTTTCCAGGTCTGTCATTTTTCCAAGCCGATATTTCATGTTTTTTTTCCAATTTATCATATTTTTTTTTGCTTGACTGATTCTTACTGTCTCAATGAATCATTAGTTTCTATTTGTTCAGTTCTGATTTTTAAAAATTATTTTCTTCATTAGCTTTTTAAAAATTCTTTTTGTATATGTCCAATTGAGTTTTTAAAGGAATTGTTTTGCTCTATGGAATTTTTTTTTTTTTTTTTTTTTGTATTTCACTATTTTTTTTGTGTGAATTATTTTCTTTTTCCAATTCACAAATCCTACTTTCTTGTGAATTCTTTATCTTTTCCAATTCACATTTATTACTTTCCTGAACTTTTGTTTTACTTTTTCCAATTCACAAATTCTGTTTCCCTGCACTTTCTGGGAATTTTTTAACTTTTCCAATTCATATTTCAGCAAGTTGTTACTTTTTTGCAAAGCTTCTCTTTCCTTTCCCCATTTGTCTTCTAACTCTCTTTTGAGACTTTAAATGGTCTCTTCTATGAGATCATTATGTAAAAGGGGACAGGTAACATTCCCCTTTGGGATATTGTCTGGAGACTTTTTTATATTAGTCTCCTTGCGGTTGCAAACCTGCTCTTTTTCTGTATAGAAGCTATCAATTGTCCTTTTAATTTTTTTACTCATTTTTTAAAGCCTTTAGGGTCTGCCTTCAGGGTAAGGGGGTTACCAGCTTACTCTGCAAAGCAGGGAGAGATGTAAATAGGCTTCAGGCAGGGAGATGTGTGAGTGCTCTGGGCAAAAACCCTCCCTCCTCAACCCGGAAGTGAATTAGCAAGGCCAAGCTATGGAAGCGCCCTGTAGAGAACCCTGCTGTGTGGTTTAGCGACTGCCCTAAGGCTAGAGATTAAGCAGCGAAAGTGTCACTCCCCAAGGCCTAAACACCATGTAAGGCTGTGAGTATTAGTGGCTGACCATTGAAGGGCCCCGGTCAGACTGGAAGTGTTTCTGCCTGGAAGCAAATCACACTGTGAAAGTTCTATTGCCCTAGGCCCAGCCCCCCACTGTTCAGGTTAGAGGCTGCCCTGGGCTGTGCCCCACTGCTGTGCAGGTTCACAACTGCCCTAAGGAAAAGCCCCATACTGCAGGTTGGGGCTACAGGATTGTGCTGTGATCTGTGCTGTCACTTCTTGTTTGGGGTGTGTACATACTCCTGCCTGGTCTGAACTACATGCTTGTCTCTAGTTCTTTCCCTGCTTTTGCTGATCTTCCTCCTGGCCGTTCAGGACAAATCTTTTCTGATGAAATTCCAGATTTTATTCGGCTGGTGAGTTGTTGTATTTCTAGTCTTCAGGGGTTTTACCACTTGAGCGCTATTTTTGAGGCTGAATTTAATGTTGGTCGTGAGGGTAGGAGAGGCGCTTAGAAAGTCGCATGTGACTTCTCTGCCATCTTGGCTCTGCCCCATGTGTTTGCATTTCCTAGGAAACAGTCTGGTTTCCAAGATTTTGCCTTCTCAGCTGAGACTTGAGATTGCTCCACTGGTTTGCTCCATTGCTAATCCTGGAACAAGGTTCTCAATTGTTGATCTGCTGTGATTAAAACTGTCTCACTCACTTTTCCAGACTCTCTGAGCTGAGGTGAATACATATACACGTCTTCTGCCCCAGTAAGACTAACTTTTCTTGGTTTTTTTTCCAATTTATCTGGAGCTGAAAGATAGTTGCATTCTATCAGACTGTTCAGAGGCTGGATTCATGTGGTTTTCAAGGGAAACAGAGAACTCAACAGCTTCCTGGCTTCACTCCAATCATCTTGACTACCTCCACAAAGTCATATTAGAAGATTTAAAAAACAAATCACAAAAATTCAGAAAATTATACCTGCTAAATGCAACCTTTTCAAACAATAAGACAATGTAAATTACATTAAATATACATAGTGGAAATATAAATTAAACATTATTTGAAAATAAAATAACCTAATCACCAAAAATGAGTGAGTCAATTAAAATAAGTATTTATCCCAGAAGACAAATTCTTGGAAACCAGACTGTTTCCTGGAAAACACAAACACAAAAGGTCACTGCTAAGGTTCAGAGCCCCACAGGAACCTTGTAATAGTACTACTTTATACTAGGAGCAAAGAACGACTATATAAATCTTAAAAAGGGAAACACAAAAGGAAAAGGAAAGACAATGAGGAAAAAACAGAAAAAAACCTTGACCATAGAAAGCTATTATGGTAACAGGGAAGATCAAAACACTAACTCAAAGAGAAAATGTCCACAGAGGAAATCACATAGCGTGATATTAATTAATCTCCAGCCCAAGGAGGCTTCTTGGAAGTGCTTATAAAAAAAAAAAAAAAAAAAAAAAAAAAAAAAAAACTTTAAAAGGCAAGAGATATAAAAGAAAACATGAGAAAAGAAATGAGAGGGACTTAATATTGAATCAAAACCTTGGAAAAGGAAGGCGATTCCTTAAAAAAATGCAACTGGCAAAATGCAAGAAAGAAAGAAAAAAAATCACTGAAGAAAACAAATTGAAATGTAAAATTAATCAAATGGAAAACGATACAAAAACCAACTGAAGAAAATCATCCATATACATCAATATGATGGAAAATATGCATGCTTCTTTGTGACTTTCTCCCACAACCCTCAGACTAATATCACCAGAAAAGGTCGGTTTCAATCAGGCACAGAGGGAGACAGGCCAAATGCAAACAGGCCAAACACATAACCTTGCATAGACAGTGTAGACCTGGGACTGAGAGCTCCCCAGAGAATCTATAGGGAGGATTCCACCACAGTATTGGCTACTTTGTTCTGGTTGCAGAGAAGTTATAAAACCTCCAACACAAACACAAAAGGTAAATAGTGAACCCTGAAATGCAAGAATCTCATGGGACCTGGCCACACCCACTCAGTATTAAACAGTGGGAATGAGTGAGCACAGCCATTGCTGCTTGTAGAAAAAGCTTGGACAAACTCTCTTCCCCTAAAAGCAGATCTCAACTTATTAAAAAAAAGAGTAAAAAAGGAAAGATAACTCTTACTGTAATTGTTTTTTTTTTTTTTTTTATGGTGGAAAAGAAGAACAAATTTCAAATCCTGAGGAGAATAAAACCCTATCATCTCCAGATGAAGCCCCAAAGGTCTTCATACCACAAGGGTATTTTAAAAGAAATTATAAAAGTTTTACAAAGAGAGCTGGAAGAAAGATGGGGGAAGGAAATAAGAAATTTACAAGAGGTTTTGGAAAATAAAACACAGAAATTATCTGAAGAAAATTCATTACAAAATAATAATTTAAATTAATTAATACTAATAATAAATTAATTAAATTACAAAATAATACTTTTTGTAATTATAGTAACTTTTTATTGACAGAATCCATGCCAGGGTAATTTTTTTTACAACAAAATCCCTTGCACTCACTTCTGTTCCGATTTTTCCAACCCACCCTCCACCTCAACCCCTAGATGGCAAGCGGTCCTATAAATGTTGAATATGTCCTAGTATATCCTAGATACAATGTATGTGTGCAGATCCAAACAGTTTTCTTGTTGCACAGGGAGAATTGGATTCAGAATGTAGAAATAACCCCAGAAGAAAAACAAAAATGCAAACAGTTTACATTCATTTCCCAGTGTTTTTTCTTTGGGTGTAGCTGCTTTTGTCCATCATTGATCAATTGAAACTGAATTAGGTCTCTTTGTCAAAGAAATCCACTTCCATCAGATTACATCTTCATATAGTATCATTGTTGACGTATATAATGATCTCTTGGTTTTGCTCATTTCACTTAGCATCACTTCATGTAATTCTCTCCAAGCTTCCTGTATTCATCTTGCTGGTCATTTCTTACAGAACAATAATATTCCATAATATTCATATACCAAAATTTACCCAGCCATTCTCAAATTGGTGGGCATCCATTCAGTTTCCAGCTTCTAGCCACTACAAACAGGGCTGCCACAAACATTTTGGCACATACTGGTCCCTTTCCCTTCTTTAGTATCTCCTTGGGGTATAAGCCCAGTAGAAACACTGCTGGATCAAAGGGTATGCACAGTTTGGTAACTTTTTGGGCATAATTCCAGATTGCTCTCCAGAATGGTTGGATTCTTTCACAGCTCCACAAACAATGCATCAGTGTCCCAGTTTTCCCACATCCCCTCCAACACTCATCATTATTTTTTCCTGTCATCTTAGCCAATCTGACAGGTATGTAGTGGTATCTCAGAGTTGTCTTAATTTGCATTTCTCTGATTAATAATGATTTGGAACACTCTTTCATATGAGTGGTAATGATTTCAATTTCATCATCTGAACATTGTCAGTTCATATCCTTTGACCATTTATCAATTGGAGAATGGCTTGGTTTCTTATAAATTAGAATCAGCTCTCTATATATTTTGGAAATGAGGCCTTTATCAGAATCTTTAACTGTGAAGATGTTTTCCCACTTTGTTGCTTCCCTTCTAATCTTGTTTACATTAGTTTTGTTTGTACAGAAGCTTTTTAATTTGAAGTAATCAAAATTTTCTATTTTGTGATCAATAATGGTCTCTAGTTCATCTTTAGTCATAAATTTCTTCCTCCTCCACAAGTCTGAGACATAAACTATCCTATGATCCTTAAATTTTTTTATGATCTCGCTCTTTATGTCTAAATCATGGACCCATTTTTATCTTATCTTGGTATACGGTGTTAAGTGTGGGTCCATGCCTAATTTCTGCCACATTAATTTCCAGTTATCCCAACAGTTTTTGTCAAATACTGAGTTCTTATCCCAAAAGTTAGGATCTTTGGGTTTGTCAAACACTAAATTGCTATAGTTGACTATTCAGTCTTGTGAACCTAACCTGTTCCACTGATCAACTAATCTATTTCTTAGCCAATACCACATGGTTTTGGTGACTGCTGCTTTATAACATAGTTTTATATCAGGTACAGCTAGGCTACCTTCATTTGATTTTTTTTTTCATTAATTCTTTTGAGATTCTTGACCTTTTATTATTCCATATGAATTTTGTTGTTATTTTTTCTAGATCATTAAAATATGTTCTTGGAAGTCTGATTGATATAGCACTAAATAAATAGATTAGTTTAGGGAGTATTTTCATCTTTATTATATTCGCTTGACCTATCCAGGAGCACTTGATATTTTCCAATTGTTTAAGTCTGACTTTATTTGTGTGGAAAGTTTTTTGTAATTTAGCTCATATAATTCCTAACTTTCCTTTGGTAGATAGATTCCCAAATATTTTATGCTGTCGACAGTTATTCTGAGTGGAATTTCTCTTTGTATCTCTTGCTGTTGGATTTTGTTGGTGATGTATAAAAATGCTGAGGATTTATGGGGATTTATTTTATAACCTGCAACTTTGCAAAAGGTATGGATTAATTCTAATAGCTTTTTTGTAGAATCTTTAGGGTTCTTTAAGTATACCATCATATCATCTGCAAAGAGTGATAGTTTGCTTTCCTCACTGCCTATTCTGATTCCCTTAATCTCTTTCTCGACTCTTATTGCCGAGGCTAGTGTTTCTAATACAATGTTGAATAATAATGGTGAGAAGCGGGCAACCTTGCTTCACTCCAGATTTTACTAGGAAAGATTCCAGTTTTTCCCAATTGCATATGATGCTTACTAATGGTTTTAAATATATGCTCCTGACTATTTTAAGAAAAAGTCCATTTATTTCTATACTCTCAAGTGTTTTTTATTAGGAATGGATGTTGGATTTTATCAAATGCTTTTTCTGCATCTATTGAGATGATCATATGTTTTTTGTTAGTTTGGTTATTGATATAGTCAATTATGCTAATAGTTTTCCTAATATTGAACCAGGCCTGCATTCCTGGTATAAATCCTACTTGATCATAGTGTATTATCTTGGGGATGATTTTCTGTAATCTTTTTGCTAATATTTTATTTAAGATTTTAGCATTGATATTCATTAGAGAGATTGGTCTATAATTTTCTTTCTCTGTTTTCAGCCTACCTGATTTAGGTTTCAGTACCATGTATGTGTTGTAAAAGGAGTTTGGTAGGACTCCTTAAGCCCCTTTTGTTTCAAATAGTTTATATAGCATTGGGCTTAATTGTTCTTTTAATGTTTGGTAGAATTCACATGTAAATCCATCTGGTCCTGGGGATTTTTTCTTAGGGAGTTGGTTAATAGCTTTTTCTATTTCTTTTTCTAAGATGGGACTGTTTAGGATATTTACTTCTTCCTCTGTTAATGTGGGCAAATGATATTTTTGAAGGTATTCTTCCATTTCATTTAAGTTGTTGAATTTATTGCCATAAAGTTGGGCAAAATAATTCCTAATTATTGCTCTAATTTCCTCTTCATTAGTGGCGAGTTCTCCCTTTTCATTTTTAAGACTAACAATTTGATTTTCCTCTTTCCTTTTTTTAATCAGATTTACTAAGGGTTTGTCTATTTTGTTGGTTTTTTCATAGAACCAACTCTTAGTTTTATTAATTAATTCAATAGTTTTTTACTTTCAATTTTATTGATCTCTCCTTTTACTTTTAGAATTCCAAGTTTAGTGTTTGACTGGGGGTTTTTAATTTGTTCCTTTTCTAGCATTTTTAGTTGCAAGCCCAATTCATTGACCTTCTCTTACTCTACTTTATGCAAGTAAGCCTCTAGAGATATGAAATTTTCCATTATTACTGCTTTGGCTGCATCCCACTCATTTTGATATGATGTCTCATTATTGTCCTTTTCTTGGGTGAAGTTTTTCATTATGTCTATGATTGGCTGTTTCACCCAATCATTCTTTAGTATGAGATTATTTAGTTTCCAATTTTTTAAAATAATAATTTAAATTAATTAATTACATTAATTAAATGATTAATAATAATGAATTAATTAAATTATAAAATAGTAATTTTTAAAAAATAATTTTTTAATATAAAAAAGCATATAATTCCTTAAAAATAGATTTGACAAAATGGAAAAATAAAACAATTCCCTGAAAAACAGAATTGTAGAAATGGAAAAAGAAAACAACCCCCTGAAAAACAGAAAAAAAAATCCATAGAACAAAACAACTCATTTAAACATTAAATTGGTAAACTCTCCCATAAAGAGGAAGCGGATAGCAGAATGGATCAAAAGTCAGAACCTTACATTATGTTGTTTACAGGAAACACATTTAAAACAGGGAGATACATACAGAGTAAAGGTAAAAGGCTGGTGCAGAATCTATCGTGCTTCAGATGAAGTCAAAAAAGCAGGGTTAGCCATCCTTATCTCGGATTGAGCAAAAGCAAAAACTGATCTAATTAAAAGAGATAAGGAAGGAAACTATATCTTGCTAAAAGGTACTATAGATAATGAAGCAATCTCAGTATTAAACATATGTGCACCAAGTGGTATAGCATTTAACTTCCTAAAGGAGAAGTTAAGAGAGTTGCGAGAAGAAATAGACAGCAAATCTGTAATAGCAGGAGATCTCAATCTTGCACTCTCAGATTTTGATAAATCAAATCACAAAACAAATAAGAAAGAAATTAAAGAGGTAAATAAAATATTAGAAAAAATAGGTATGATAGATCTCTGGAAAAAAGTGAATGGTGAAAGAAAGGAGTATACTTTCTTCTCAGCAGTTCATGGAACCTACACAAAAATTGACCATATATTAGGACATAAAGACCTCAAAATTAAATGCAGGAAGGCAGAAATAGTTAATGCTTTCTTTTCAGATCACAATGCAGTAAAAACTGCATTCAACAAAACGTTCGGTGTAAATAAACCAAAAAGTAATTGGAAACTAAATTATCTCATCTTAAAGAATGATTGTGTGAAATAGCAAATTATAGACACAATTAATAATTTCATTCAAGATAATGACAATGGTGAGACATCATACCAAAATTTGTGGGAAGCAGCCAAAGCGGTAATAAGGGGAAATTTTATATCCTTAGAGGCTTACTTTAATAAACTAGAGAAAGAGAAGGTCAATGAATTGGGCTTGCAACTTAAAAAGCTAGAAAAAGACCAAATTAAAAACCCCCAATCAATTACTAAACTTGAAATTCTAAAATTAAAAGGAGAAATTAATTATATTGAAAGTAAAAAAATCTATTGAACTAATAATTTTGAAAAAACTAATAAAATTGATAAACCTTTGGTAAATCTTATTAGAAAAAGGAGAGAAGAAAATCAAATTAGTAGTCTTAAAAATGAAAAGGGAGAACTTTCCACCAATGAAGAGGAAATTTTAAGAAATGATAAGGGGCTACTTTACCCAACTTTATGCCAATAAATTTGATAACCTAAGCAAAATGGATGACTACCTCCAAAAATATAGGCTTCCCAGATTACCAAAGGAGGAAATAAATTGCTTAAATAGTCCCATTTCAGAAACAGAAATAGAATTATTTAATCAACTATTGATCAACTCCCTAAAAAATATCCCCAGGACAAGCTACCAAACATTCAAAGAACAATTAGTTCCAATAACTATTTGAAAAAATAGGGAATGAAAGAGTCCTACCAAATTCCTTTTATGACACAGACATGGTAGTGATACCTAAACCAGGTAGGTTGAAAACAGAGAAAGAATATTATAGACCAATCTCCCTAAAGAATATTGATGCTAAAATCTTAAATAAAATATTAGCAAAAAGACTACAGAAAATTATCCCCAGGATAATACATCGTGATCAAGTAGGATTTATACCAGGAATGCAGGGCAGGTTCAATATTAGGAAAGTTATCAGTATAATTGACCATATTAATAACCAAAGTAACAAAAACCATATGATCATCTCAATAGATGCAGAAAAAGCATTTGATAAAAATCAACATCCATTCCTATTAAAAACACTTGAGAGTATAGCAATATATGGACTTTTCCTTAAAATAGACAGGAGTATCTATTTAAAACCAGCAGTAAGCAACATATGTAATGGGGACAAACTGCAACCATTCCCAATTAGATCAGGAGTGAAACATGGTTGCCCACTATCACTGTTACTATTTAATATTGTATTAGAAATGCTAGCTTTGGCAATAAGAGTTGGGAAAGAGATTAAAGGAATAAGAATAGGCAATGAGGAAACCAAATTATTACTCTTTGCTGATGATATGATGATATACTTAGAGAACCCAAGAGCTTATACGAAAAAGTTCGTAGAAATAATTCACAACTTTAGCAAAGTTGCTGGTTATAAAATAAACCCACATAAGTCATCAGCATTCTTATATATCACTAACAAAACACAACAGTCAGAGTTACAAAGAGAAATTCCATTTAAAGTAATTACTGATTGTATAAAATATTTAGGAATTTATCTGCCAAGGGAAAATCAGAAACTTTATGAGGAAAACTACAAAACACTTTCCACACAAATTAAATCGGATCTAACCAACTGGAAAAATATTGAATGCTCTTGGATTGGGTGAGCAAATATAATAAAGATGACAATACTATCTAAACTAATCTATTTATTGAGCGCTATACCAATCAGATTCCCCCAAAACTATTTTGATGACCTAGAAAAAATAAAAACAATATTCATATGGGAAAACAAAAGGTCAAGAATTTCAATGGAATTAATGAAAAAAAATCAAATGAAGGTGGCCTAGCTGTACCAGATCTAACATTATATTATAAAGCAGTGGTTACTAAAACCATGTGGTATTGGCTAAGAAATAGACTAGTTGATCAATGGAATAGTTTAGGTTCAAATGACAAAACAGCCAACAACTTTAATTATCTAGTGTTTGACAAACCCAAAGATCCCAATTTTTGGAATAAGAATGCATTATTTGACAATAATTGCTGGGAAAATTGGAAATTAGTATGGCAGAAACTAGGCATTGAACCACACTTAACACCATAAATTAAGATAAGGACAAAATGGGTTCATGATCTAGGCATAAAAATAAGATTATAAATAAATTGGAAGAGCATAGGATACTTTCCCTCTCAGACTTGTGGAAGAGGAAGTAATTTATGACCAAGAAGAACTAGAGATAACTATTGACTACAAAATAGAAAATTTTGATTATATCAAAGTACAAACAAAAGTAACTGAGACAAGATTAGAAGGGAAACAATAAACTGGGAAAACATTTTTACAGTCAAAGGTTCTGATAAAGGCCTCATTTCCAAAACATATAGAGAATTGACTCTAACTTATAAGAAATCAAGGCATTGATTGATAAATTGTCAATTGATAAATGGTCAAAGGATATGAACAGAAAATTATCAGATGAAGAAATCAAAACTATTTTTAGACATATGAAAGAGTATAACAAATCACTATTGAGTAAAGAAATGCAAATTAAGATAACTCTGAGATACCACTACACATCTGTCAGATTGGCTAGAATGACAGGGAAAGATAATGTGTTGTGAGAAAACAGGGACACTGATACATTATTGATGGAATTGTGAACACATACAGCCATTATGTAGAGCAATTTAGAACTATGCCCAAAAAGTTATCAAACTGTGCATACCCTTTGATCCAGCAGTGTTTCTACTGGGCTTATACACCAAAGAGATACTAAAGAAGGGGAAGGGACCTGTATGTGCTAATATGTTTGTGGCAGCCCTGTTTGTAGAGGCTAGAAGCTGGAAAATGAAAAGATGCCCATCAATTGGAGAATGGTTGAGTAAATTGTGGTATATGAATGTTATGGAATATTATTGTTCTGTAAGAAATGACCAGCAGGATGAATACAGAGAGGATTGGTGAGACTTACATGAACTGATGCTGAGTGAAATGAGCAGAACCAGGAGATCATTATATACTTCAACAACAATAATGTATGAGGATGTATTCTGATGGAAGTGGATTTCTTTGACAAAGAGAAGATCTAACTCAGTTTCAATTGATCAAGGATGGACAGAAGCAGCTACACCCAAAGAAAGATCAAAAGGAAATGAATGTAAACTGCTTGCATTTTTGTTTTTCCTCCCGCGTTATTTATACCTTCTCAATCCAATTCTCCCTGAGCAACAAGAGAACTGTTCAGTTCTGCACAGATAGATTGTATCTAAGATATACTGTAACCACTTTAACAAGTATAGGACTGCTTGCCATCTGGGGGAGAGGGTGGAGGGAGAGAGGGGAAAATTCAGAACAGAAGTGAGTTCAAGGGATAATCTTGTAAAAAATTATCCTGGCATGGGTTCTGGCAATAAAAAGTTATTTAAAAAAAATGAAAAAAAAATTCAAATAAAAAAAAAAGAAAAATTACCCATGCATATGTTTTGTCAATAAAAAGCTATAATAATAATAAAAATAAATAAAAAAGAGCTGGAGTAGAAATTATTATGCTTCATGTGATGTAAAAATAAAAGTAGGAATGGCAATCATAATCATAGAAAAAGTTAAATAGATTTAATCAAAAGAGATAAGCAGGAAAAACTATAGTTTGTCTCCATTATCAATCAAAATTATTTTAGAAATGCTGGCAATGGCAATAGAAAAAAAAGAAATTAGAAGAATCAAAATAAGAAATGAGGTAATAAACTATCACTTTTTGCAGATTGCATGATTTTATATTTGGAAAATTCTGAAGATAAAAGTAAAAAGCTAGTTGAATCTATTATTTTAGCAAAGTAGTCAGGTGCACAATAAACTCACTGAAAACATCAATATTTTTCACATATTGACAAAAAACAATCCTATAAGAAAAGATAGTAGTAGATGTGTCACTTAAAATAATTATAGACAGTATAACATTGCTGACAATATACCTGCCATAACAAATATTGCAATTATTTGAACATAATTATAAAACCCTCTTTATACAAATAAAAGTAGATTTAAATAATTGGACAAATATCAGTTGTTCATGGATAGGTCAAACAATATTATAAAAAAATAAATTTAAAGTAATTTTTATTCAATGCTATGCCAATTAAATTACAAAAAAAAATCAAGTTAGAAAAAAATAAAAATTTCCTTGTAAAAATAAAATGTTAGAAATTTCATAGAAACTAATGAAAAAATATAAAACAAGAAAATTCAATAATACCAGGTCTTGAACTATATTATAAGGGAGTAAATATCAAAACTATCTATTATTGACTAAGAAATAAAAAGGTATACCAAGTAATAAAGGATTATAGTAATCTAACTGTCATGGTGGAAAAGAATGAAAAATATAAATTAGGTAAATAAATTGTGAGTAAATGATCAAAGGACTTTTAAAAATTTTTCCTATAGAGAAAATTGAAAGGAAATGGAAAGTTGTTTTGATTACACATGCTATGATAGTGAATTCAGTTGTTCTGAGTATGTGCATATGTGTATATCTTAATTCCCTTTTCCCTAATTACAGAAAACTGATAGTCTTATGTGAAGGGTGACTAACAAAATGTTTTATTAGTTAGATAATCATTTAATGAAAGCTTGTTATATTGAAAACCAGCAACTCTATAAAAAATTCATGTGCCACAATGAATGGTTTAGAGCTGAATTTTTCTAAAAAAAAGGTCCATAAATTTAAAAAAATGGCCTAAGCCAACTAAATCATCAATGTGGTTATATATGCAGTGAAAAGATAACTATTGAGAAAAAGTTCAATATTGAAAGATAATGGAAATTTTAAAAATAAATTATAGTAGAATCACATTAATTTGGAACCCACTACATCTAATTTTTAAAATCTATTCTTATAGAATCTGTAGATAAGTTTATATTTTCACCTCATCTTTGTTAGGAAAAATAGCTTGGTAAGCAATGTAAAGGTATAAACAAGATTATGAGGAAAAAGTTAAATATTTTAGAGAGGAAATGATTTTTCAAGAATTTTAAAAGTACCCTTCACACATGAATGATTGACATAATTAATATAAACTATCCTTATCTCTTCATTAATGCATATCCCATAAGAAATTTAATTATGTTATATTTATTGAGAAAATTAACAAATTATGCCATGTTGTTTTATGTATTTCAGGTTCAAAGTAACAAAATTATTCACCTTAAAATATTAATTCAGTAATTTCTTTAATTCACTTAATCTTTCTATGTTTACCTGAATATATTAGATTAATTGGTATTTGGAAAACATGATCTTAATCAGATCATAATCACTACCAGCTGCTTTTCATAAAGACACTTTCTTTTCTAAGTTGAATGACCTCTCACTTTCTTCCAACCTCATCAATTCTTCAGACCTTGCTTTATTTGCTAGAGCCTTCCTTTCTCAATGAGTATTTTAAAATATTTATAATAATCTTGAATATGTACCAAGACACCAGTTTTGAAATAATAAGCAAGGATGTTTCTTTAACACATCTACGAATTTTCTGAAGACTTTTAGGTTATCCAAATTTTATGCTTTCCTTCTTTATTTTCTGCCACATTACCTTATAATTTATCTATAAGGAATTTCTTGGCATTACTTTTTTTTTTTGTCAGTTTTTGTCAGTTGTATGATTTTAATAAGGAAGCCAAAAGGATACAAATTGCGAGAATTTCAAGTAATCACAACCTCTATGCATAATATATCAAATAGCCTATAAATGGAAAGGAAATAATAAGAAAACAAATATATTATCTTTCTATGGTCATATATTGCCCCCAACACTTAGGCAATTGTCAGTATAGCTGAGATATAGGTTGAGTGTTATAGGAAGTACTTATATAGGTAAAGAATGGTGTATGATTTCTCTATAGAACCCTAAATTTCAGTAGAATTAAGCAAATTCTTAAAAGTCAAATATGCACATATATGTATATATATATATATAGATAATCAATGAGCTTTAATTCAAAATTTGATGCAAAGGAACACAATAAAAAAGTGTATTGGAAATATGCTTTGGTAGTTTAAAATGAATTCAAAACTTGTTAGCATGTTCATAAGATTCATACCTAAACATCAATTATAAAGATAGTATATAAAAATAGTTATAAATTACTGACTTGACAAGTATGGAACATAAAGTATTGTAAATGACTACTATGGAGTCATTGCTGAATTTATACATTAGACCATTGATAACTCAGTGCAGAAGCTAAATTTCACAACAAATTGCAGTAATGGTAGCTCCAACTTAACCTAGTCAAATGATCTATCAATTTAAAAATTATATATGTAGGTATGTATGTGTATGCATGCATGTATATCTAAAATATATTCATTAACATACTTTTCTGTAAGCTTAATTACACCAATAAAAGAAGTTAAAGCAGCCTACAAATTACCTCTAAATATTTACATTCAACTTAGTAAGTAAAGGAAGCACAGTAGCCCAAGGCAATATCAATTTGGTATACAAACATTGTATAGGAAGAAAGAAGAAGACTGAAAATCTTGCCTCATTAAATGGTAAAATCAGAAAAGTAGAAAGCAAGGCTATAGAAAACAACAAAAAACCCAACTAATCCTCCAGGAAAAGACTAGAAAATCACTTTTAAGGTATCATAAAAGGAATTCTGGCTTTAAAATGAATAAAAATAGAAGACTTCTGAAATCTCTTCCCTCTCAAAGAGTTGTGCATATGTAAGCCATATCATGTTAGCTAGGTGCATTTATAGATATTTACTGGGAAATAATGGAGCAGAACTTACTGACTTTATATGATAAATTACTTTCATCATTGATGGCAGGGAATCAAGTAATCAATAAAAATTTACTATGCATCTAACATGTCTCAGACATGATGTAAGTTTTAGTTAGAAAATGAGGCAAGACAACATTCTGATCTTCAGGGAGTTCAGAATCCAATGAGGAAGGCAATATGTAATAAAATATACCAAGCAAACAATCTTCAGGATGACAGGATGGATAGAAAATAATAGAGGGAAAGAATTAGAATTAAGAGAGGTTGGAGAAAGCTTTAGTAAAAAGGTGAGATTTCAGTTAAAGATAATCAAGAAGATACAACATTTGGACATAATATTCATTGAGTTATGTGAAGAGATGACACTACGAAAAAAAAGGCAATAAGAAAAAAATAGATCAGAAGTCTGTTTTAATTTTCACACCTCCAAAAAATTGCAGAGATAATACAAATTTGAAAGTATTTTAAGATTTGTGAAGTATTAACAAAGATATTGATTTGAAAAAAAATAAGAATTATTTTTAAAAATGATTGGAAAAATATAACTATCGCTTTGCCTATCATCTTATCTCTATAAAAGCTTTATAAAAATCATCCACCCATACATTACTGATATCCTTGATAAAAATGTGACATGGAAAGAGAAAAAAAACAAGTTTTGAAAATATTTTTCTATAACTCACTATATATATATATATATATATATATATATATATAATTATAATTTTTTATTGACAGAACCCATGCCAGGGTAATTTTTTACAACATTATCCCTTGCACTCACTTCTGTTCTGATTTTTTCCCTCCCTCACTCCCTCCACCTCCTCCCCCAGATGGCAAGCAGTCCTATACATGCTAAATATGTCACAGTATATCCTAGATACAATATAGGTGTGCAGAACCAAACACTTCTGTTGTTGCACAGGAATACTTGAATTCAGAAGGTAAAAATAACTTGGGAAGAAAAACAAAAATGCAAACAGTTTACACTCATTTCCCAGTGTTCCTTCTCTGTGTGTAGCTGATTCTGTCCATCACTGCTCAATTGGAACTGAATTAGATCTTCTCTTTGTTGAAGAAATACACTTCCATCAGAATATATCCTCATAAAGTATCGATGTTGAAATACATAATGATCTCTTGTTTCTTCTCATTTCACTTAGCATCAGTTCATGTAAATCTCTTCAAGCCTCTCTGTATTCATGCTGCTGTTCATTTCTTACAGAACAATAATATTCCATTACATTCATATACCACAATTTATCCAACCATTCTCCAATTGATGGGCATCCAATCATTTTCCAGTTTCTAGTCACTACAAAAAGGGCTGCCACAAACATTTTGACACATACAGGTCCCTTTCTCTTCTTTAGTATTTCTTTGGGATATAAGCCCAGTAGTAGCACTGCTGGATCAAAGGGTATGCACATTTTGATAACTTTTTGGACATAAGTCTAGATTGCTCTCCAGAATGGTTGGATTCGTTCACAACACCACCAACAATGAATAAGTGTCCCAGTTTTCCTGCACCCCCTCCAATTTTCATCATTATCTTTCCTGTCATTCTAGCCAATCTGAAAAGTATGTAATGGTATCTCAGAGTTGTCTTATTTGCATTTCTTTGATCAATAGTGATTTGTAATACTCTTTCATATGAGTGGAAAGAGCTTCAATTTCATCATCTGAAAATTGTCTGTTCATATCCTTTGACCATTTATCAATTGGAGAATGGCTTGATTTCTTATATATTAGAGTCAATTCTCTATATATTTTGGAAATGAGACCTTCATCAGAACCTTTAACTGTGAAGATATTTTCCCAGTTTGTTGCTTCGCTTCTAATCTTGTTTGCATTAGTTTTTTTGTACAAAGGCTTTTTAATTTGATGTCACCAAAATTTTCTATTTTGTGATCGATAATGGTCTCTAGTTCATCTTTGGTCACAAATTTCTTCTACCTTCACAAGTCTGGGAGGTAAATTATCCTATGGTCCTCTAATTTATTTATAATCTCATTCTTTGTGCTTAAATCATGGACCAATTTTGATCTTATCTTGGTATACAGTGTTAAATGTGGGTCCATAATTAATTTTTGCCATACTAATTTGCAGTATTCCCAGCAGTTTTTGTCAAATAATGAATTCTTATCCCAAAAATTAGGATCTTTGGGTTTGTCAAACACTACTTTGCTATAGTTGACTATTTTGTCTTGTGAACCTAATCTATTCCACTGATTAACTAATCTATTTCTTAGCCAATACCAAATGGTTTTTGTGACTGCTGCTTTATAATATCATTTTAGATCAGGTACAGGTAGGCCATCTTCATTTGATTTTTTTTTCTTTAAAACCCTTGAGATTCTCAATCTTTTGTTCTTCCATATGAATTGTGTTGTTATTTTTTCTAGATCATTAAAATATTTTCTTCAAAGTATGATTGGTATAGCACTAAATAAATAGTTTAGGGAGTATTGTCATCTTTATTATATTCACTGGGTATATCCAAGAGCACTTAATATTTTTCCAATTATTTAAATCTGACTTTATTTGTGTGGAAAGGTTTTTTTTTTTTGGTAATTTTGCTCATATAATTCCTGACTTTCCATTGGCACATAGATTCCCAAATATTTTTTGGTGTAGATATTATTTTGAATGGAATTTCTCTTTGTATCCCTGGCTGTTGGATATTGTTGGTGATGTATAAAAGTGCTGAGGATTTATTAGGATTTATTTTGTATTCTGCAACTTTGCTAAAGTTATGAATTATTTCTAATAGCTTTTTAGTAGAGTCTCTGGGGTTCTCTAAATATACCATCATATCTTCTGCAAAAGTGTTAGTTTGGTTTCCTTATTGCCTACTCTAATGCCTTTAATTTCTTTCTCAATACTTATTGCCAAAGCTAGCATTTCTAATAAAATACTGAATAATAATGGTGATAGTGGGCAACATTGCTTCATTCCAGATCTTACTGGGAAAGGTTCCAGTTTTTCCCCATTGCATATGATGCTTACTGACAGTTTAAAATATATGCTCCTCACTATTTTAAGGAAAAATCCATTTATTCCTATCCTTTCAAGTGTTTTCATGAGGAATGGATGTTGGATTATATCAAAGGCTTTTCCTGCATCTACTGAGATGATCATATGGTTTGCGTTAGTTTAGTTATTGATATAGTCAATTATGCTAATAGTTTTTCTAATATTAAACCAGACCTGCATTCCTGGTATAAATCCTACTTGATCATAGTGTATTTTCCTGAGAATGATTTTCTGTAATCTTTTTTTGCTAATATCTTATTTAAGATTTTAGCATCAATATTCATTAGGGAGATTGGTCTATAATTTTCTTTCTCTGTTTTCAACCTACCTCTTTAGGTATTAGTACCATGCCTGTGTCATAAAAGTAATTTGGTAGGACTCCTTCAATCCCTATTTTTTCAAATAGTTTATATAGCATTGGAGTTAATTGTTCTTTTAATGTTTAGTACAATTCACATGTAAATCCATCTGGTCCTGGGTATTTTTTCTTAGGGATTTGGTTAATAGCTTGCTCTATTTCTTTTTCTAAAATGGGACTGTTTAGTCTATTTATTTCTTCCTCTGTTAATCTGGGCAAGATATATTTTTAAAGGTATTCTTCCATTTCATTTAAGTTGTTGAATTCATTGGGCAAAAACCTCCTAATTATTGCTGTAATTTCCTTTTCCTTAGTGGCAAGTTCTCCCTTTTCACTTTTAAGACTAACTATTTGATTTTCCTCTTTCCTTTTTTTTAATCATATTTACTAAGGGTTTGCCTATTTTGTTCGTTTTTTCATAGAACCAATTCTTAGTTTTATTAATTAATTCAATAGGTTTTTTTTTTACTTTCAATTTTATTGATCTCTCCTTTTATTTTTAGAATTTCCAGTTAAGTGTTTGATTGGGGGTTTTTAATTTGTTCTTTTTCCAGCATTTTTAGTTGGAAGCCTAATTCATTGACCTTCTCTTTATTTTTTGCAAGTATGCCTCTAGAGATATGAAATTTCCCCTTATTATCATTTTGGCTGCATCCCACACATTTTGGTATGATGTCTCTTTATTGTCATTTTCTTGGGTGAAGTTCTTAATTATGTCTATGATTTGCTGTTTCACCCAATCATTCTTTAGTAAGAGATTATTTAGTTTCCAATTATTTTTTAAAAATTTATATTTTAAAAGCCAGGGGAAAATAGGTCAAAAAATAATTTGGCATCATGGTCTGAAAAGGATGCATTTTCTATTTCTGCCTTACTGCATTTGAGTTTGAGGTTTTTATGTCTCAATATATGGTCAATTTTTGTATAGTTTCCATGAACTGCTGAAAAGAAAGTTTACTCCTTTATGTCTCCATTTCGTTTTCTCCAGAGATCTATCATATCTAACTTTTCTAATATTCTATTTACCTCTTTGACTTCTTTCTTATTTATTTTATGGTTTGAATTATCTAATTCTGAAAGTGCAAGGCTGAGATCTCCCACTATTATAGTTTTGCTATCTATTTCTTCTTCCAGCTCTCTTAATTTCTCTTTTAAGAATTTAGATTCTACACCACTTGGTGTATATTTGTTTAATGTTGATATTGCTTCGTTATCTATGCTACCCTTTTTCAAGATATAATGCCCTTCCTTATGTTTTTTAATTAGATCGATTTTTGCTTTTGCTTGTTCTGAGATCAGGATGGCTACCCCTGCTTTTTTGACTTCACCTGAAGCATAGTATATTCTGCTCCAACCTTTTACTTTTACTCTGTAAGTGTCTCCCTGCTTCAGGTGTGTTTCTTGTAAACAACATATTGTAAGATTTTGTCTTTTAATCCATTCTGGTAATCACCTTTTCGCTATTTGAGAGGTTACTCCATTCACCTTTATGGTTAAAATTACCAATTCTGTATTACTTGCCATCTTGTTATCCCCAGTATTAAAGTTGTGAGCACCACTTGCTTGTTACAGCCCTCCCTTTTTAGTATCCCTCCCCCTGCCTTAGAGTTCCTTCCCTTATCTTACTCCTTTTCCTCCCAATTTCTGTATTCCCTTACACTTAGCTTATTCTTTCCCTTTTCACTTTTTCCCTTCACACTCTTCAATGAGGTGGTTGAAGTTTCGCCATAAATTGAATATGTCTAAAATTTTTCTCTTTAAGCCAACTCTGATGGCAGTATGATACCCACTATATTCATCTCCCTCCATTCTTTCTCTCAAAGGAGATTTCCTTTGCCTCTTTGTGAGATGTAGTACTCCCTTTTTCTTATATAATGTTCTGTCCACCTCTAGTTTCTAGAAGAAGGTATACATGTAGCAGAAATATAGTTCCCAAGATTTTTTTTACCTTTTTAGGTTTCTCTTGAATTCTATATTTGTAAGTCAAACTTTTTGTTGTTCTTTTTTTTTTTTTCATCAAAAATAGGTGAAATTTGCTTATTTCCTTGAATGTCCATCTCTTTCCCTGGAAAAAGATGCTCATTCTGCCTAGGGAAGTTATTTTTGGTTACATACCGAGTCCCTTAGCCTTTAGGAATAACATATTCCAGGCCCTTCAATCTTGTAATGTGGACCCTGTTAGATCCTGGGTAATCCTTATTGTGGCTCCTCTGTATTTCAATTGTTTTTTTTTTTTTTTTTCTTCTAGCTGCTTGCAGTATTTTTTTCCCTTCTCTGATAATTTGGCTTTTAGCCACTATATTTCTTGGTGTTTTGATTTTAGGATCCCTTTCAGTAGGTGATCGATGAATTCTTTCAATGTCTATTTTCCCCTCTGTTTCTATGACTTCTGGGCAG
This sequence comes from Sarcophilus harrisii, assembly GCF_902635505.1. Lineage (NCBI taxonomy): Eukaryota > Metazoa > Chordata > Mammalia > Dasyuromorphia > Dasyuridae > Sarcophilus > Sarcophilus harrisii. The sequence continues at coordinate 373,392,785 of NC_045428.1, forward strand.
TTATCTTTAATAATTTCCTGGAAAATAGTGTACAGGATCTTTTTTTCCTCATATTTTTCTGGGGTCCAATAATTCTCAGATTGTCTCTTTTAGATCTATTTTCCAGGGATGTTGTTTTCCCAAGAATATATTTGACATTTTTTCCATTGTTTCTTTTTTTTTTTTTTTTGGTTTTGCTTGACTGATTCTTGTTGTGTCTTCAAGTCATTCAATTCCATTTGTTCGAGTTCTGATTTTCAATGAAGTATTTTCTTCACTCAGTTTTTTTATATCTTTTTCTAATTGTCCAATTGAGTTGTTTGTTCTGTGGAATTTTTTTTTCCATTTCACCAATTTTATTTTTTAGAGAACTATTTTCTCTTTCCAGTTCACTAATCTTATTTTTCAAGGATTTGATTTCTTTATCCACTCTGTCTTTAAATGAATGGGATGACTTCTCCAGACTCTTTTGCCAAGCCTCTCTTTCCTTTTCCCATTTTTCTTCTAGTTCTCTTGTGAGAGTCTTTTTAATTTCTTCTATGAGATTCATCTGTGCTGAGGACCAGATGATATATTCCTTTGGGGATTCATCTGGAAACAGTCTGTTTTTAGTCTCCTCAGGGTTTAGTGTCTACTCTCTATTTATATAGAAACTGTCAGTGGTTAAGGTCCATTTAAATTTTTTGCTCATTTTGTCAGAGAAGAATCAAAGGCAAACTAGTGAAGAAAAAAAAAGAAAAAAATGGAATCTGCTTTTTTTGGGGGGGTAGGTTGTTGGGCTGGGTGGTGTTACCGAGCTTCCTCTACAGACTGTGGGGGGCAGCAGCAAGGCACTAGCAGGACAGTGATGGCTGTGCTGTGCCTGAGCTCTGAGACTCTGAGAGTGTGCTAAGACACTGTGGGTGAGGGGTGCCCAGGTTTAGAGAGACTCCAGCTGTTTGGCATTGTATTTTTCACCCCCTGTGTTTTTAGCTTCTCTGCTTGTATTCTGGCTTGCTGCCAGGGCAAACTCACCAATACTGTAGCAAAGCTCTCTGTGCAGAGACAGCTGAGATCACACCCCACCCTCCTGTGGTCTGCTTGGCTGTGAATTGTGTGCCATGGTCTCACTGCTGCTGCCTGCACTCAGCCTGAACCCAATCTAAAATTGCCCCTGCCCTTGAGCAAAAACAGACCTTTCCTGGCGAATTTCAAGGATGTCTTCTCTTGGTAATTATTTGTGGATTTTTTTCAGTCAAATATTAATTCAGAGGCTTTTCATGAAATGGATTCTGAGAGAAAACACGGAACTTATGCAGCTGTGTGCCTCCTCTCCTCCATCTTGGCCAGAAATCCCAACTCACTATATTTTCATAGGAATTAACTAAAAGGTTCAGAGATTCTAAGATCAATATATTTTATGTTGGTTGACTAAAATTATTTGATTTAATAGAGAAAAACTGTGACCAGGGCTTCCCCCAGCAGTATATTACTGAAGCCCATGTTAAAAATAATATTAGGTCTCTTTACAGATGAAAGCAGAGATAATTTAGTTCATTCATTCTTTTTTTATAATTATAACTTTTTATTGACAGAACATATGCCTCAGTAATTTTTTTTACAACATTATCTCTTGTACTCACTTCTGTTCTGTCTTTTCGCTCCCTGCTTCCACCCTTTCCCCCAGATGGCAAGCAGTCCTATACATGTTAAATATGTCACTGTATATCCTAGATACAATATATGTGTGCAGTAGTTTTTTCATTGTTTATAGTTGTAGCAATTGTTTTAGCAATAAGACATAAAACATGAAAACATATATTTGGCAAAAAATGATCACAACTTTCTTAAGTTATTTCTGTCACAAAATCCAAACGATTAAAAAGGCTTCCACATAAATGGAAAAGTGCTCCAAGTACTGTTGTTAATTGTTGTAAGTGCTGGAATAATACAGGATTTACTCAATCAGAGATAAAAAACCAATAGCAGAAATGATCAACCTGGTAATTTACAGGGGGAAAATTTTAAATGTAAAATAAATAAGAAAAATTGTGCATTTTCTGATACCCCATTGAATGGACAAAATACTGAGTTAGTTCATCCATATAGAGGAAGGACAATGGATTGTGGTAGACAGACTTGAAGAGAAAGAAAAAAATTAAATGATATTTAGAAAATTGTACATTATCATTTTTACTTTACTATACAGCATATTAAAAATATCATGTTAAAATTTATAATACTAAGTAGCATGTGTATAACACATCAATGTTTTCCACCCTTTACAATTATCAGCTTCTATGAATTTCAAAAGAACTCTGGGAGAGGTATTATTTTATGCCTGTTTTACAGATGAGTAAAGTGAGGACAACAGTTAAGTGAGTTGTCCAATGTAACAGAGCTTGTGTATGAGACTGAAGTTGAACTCATAGGTTTTTGTCTCCAAGTCTGGTGCTCTATCCATTGTCTCATTTAACCATTTCCTTTCTTTCTTTAGGGGAACTGGCACTTTCAGAAAGCTTAACAATTGTCCTTAGACTGTATTCTCTCCTTAGAGGAAGATAGTAGCATATAAGATACAGCATTGTGCTTGCAGTCTAGAAGATCTGAAATCAAATCCAATCTCAGACACTTATAAATATGTGATCCTGAAAGTACATTAACCTCTATTCCCCTCATTTTATTCATGTGTAAAAGGAGGATAATAACAATTAGGGTGCATATTTATTGAGAGGAAAGAGTGAAATAAAATATTTTAAAAAATACTCATCATAATTAAAGTGACATTAAGCAGGCACTAGGTGATCCCCCCCCTTTCCTTCCCTTGGGAGGAACACTGGAATATCGCAGACCCTAAAACATGACTATTGTAGGCAGGAGCAGGCCACTACCACCCCTATGCTAAATTGATAAAGCCATCACTTCTTCTTCTTTTCCACAAGAAATAATATGAGCCAGAGATATGCATGAACTACTCCCCCACAGGGAGCCTTTTAAGGAACTCACTAGCCGCAACTTGTAGTAATTTTACCCAGCCCAGACATCAAGTGGTGTACTTCCCTTTTTAGAAAAGTCCTAACCTTAGCCAAATATCCCACCATCTCAACCGAATTTCAACACTGACAAAGATACTAAGAAAGTGAAAGGAAAACAGAATTCATTTGAGAACAGAAAAGTTTGATGGATATTTTTGGTTTTGTTTTAGTTTGTGTGTATGTGTGTGTGTGTGTGTGTGTGTGTGTGTGTGTGTTTTCTTTCCCTAGCAGTTTGCCAATGAAAAGGGGATAATATAGATTTAGAACTTAAGGTGAGGGCAGGGTCAAATTAAAGACTAGGGAAACCTAGCAGCTTTACATCTATAGTCTATGTCTAGCAGGTATGAGATAATAAAAAGGTCAGTAGAGACATTGGATATGAAATAGAAACAGAAACAGAAAGGAAGATTGCTTGAATAAGTTGCTTAAAATTTTTAGTCTGGAGTAAAACAATCCAACTGCTACAGGTTGGTGGAAATAGCACTTATAAACATACAACTGTCTTTAATTTACATTAATTCTCATCAAACTTCCTTCTGATTTTTAACTTAGTCTTCTATGTGGAGAAACCCACCAAGGAGTTCTCAATATGAATAATCAGTATTAGTTATGCCAAGAGGAATATTTCTTGTTTTACATGTTAAAGGTAGCAAATAGACTTGTGATTTTCCAGTTCCTAGGAATTTTGAAGCAGGAAACTCCAAAGACAGTTTAGAGCATTCTCTGCAATATGTAGATTTAAGAGAGTCGCTTAAAATTCCGAGAAGTTATTAGATTTTAACAGAATCATGCAGCCAGAAGCAAAACCTGATTCCAGCTATTATCAAAAGATCTTGTTAATTTAGTTCTTTACCCCTTCCTTCAAAGTTCAGATTGGTCAGATTTATAGTCACTTAGTTACAATTGGTTGGATTTAAAGTCAGAATTACAAACTGAAAAAAAAAAAAAGGGCAGATTCAGAATCCTCTTTATGCACCCATTCCATGTGTCAAAAATCTTGTGCCCTATCATTGACCCTAGTCAGTTTGGGCCACTTTGGACCTGCCCCCCTTTGTCAGAAATTTTGTTGTTTAGCCAGTTCCTTGACTAATTTGGTGATTTATTACAGATATCTTAACAAAATATTTCACTCTTCCCTTCATCCTGTTTTGACAACATCTGTGAAAGCCTAATTTCTCATATTTCTCCCACAGGTCTTCATATCTTTGTGGCCGACTCTCTATTCACTGGGTCATGATAAATGAAATAACTTTTCCCACATTTTCAGTCTTCGTGATCCCATTTGGAGTTTTCTTACAAAGACACTTGAATGATTTGCCATATCCTTTCCAACTCATTTTACACATAAGGAAACTGAGCCAAACAGGATTAAGTGACTTGCCAAGGTTCAAACATCTAGTAAGTATCTGAAGTTAGATTTGAATTTAGGAAGATGAATCTTCCAGACTCCAGGTCAGTGTTCTAAGCATAGCACCACTTAGTTGTCACTAAAAACAAAGATCCATTAATATTTTGTTAATTAAAACAAAGTCATATATATATATATATATATATGTATGTATATATATATATATATGTATTCTGGCTTTGGAAATCAATCACTTATAATTTTGAGTTCTGTATAAATTTTGTATAGTTCGTCAAAGGGTAAACTTTAAAATCAGGTTTCTAAAACCTGGTCAAGGATTATAGGATGATTTGCAATGATTCTCTGTTCTTTCTACTTCTCAACCTTTGATTTCCTTTTTTTTTTTAATTTACTTTCCTTTTTTCTCCCATATCCTTCCACCTTTTTCCTCCTCTTCCTCCTTTCCTTCTGATGTAGGATAGATGCCAGTAACTCTGAATCCCCTTTGATATGAGAGTCCTCTTGCCTGTCAATGATTATAAAAGTCCTCTGGTCTAGGAATGTAATATAGGCCTGAAACCCTTTGACTTTGAAAAAGTGCTCTTGTGTGTCAATGATTATTTAGGTCCTCTGGCTTGGGAATGTAGTGATGTTTTGTTTGCTTTTTCTCTTAGATATACTAACAATCTATCTGTCAATGATTTCAAAGTCTTCTGACCTTAGAATAATCCTACAAACATAAATGACTGTCAAATATAACCTGCTCATTAGTAATGACCACGTTCCTGAGACAATAGTGAATCTACAAAAATAGCAAATATAATCTGTTGATCAGTAATGGCCAAGTTCCTGGAATAGACCACCTCTCAAACTTATTTATAAACCATAAAATTAGCAAATGTGTAACATGGATCTCTGATCCAACTTTGTATAAATCTATCCCCCTTTCCTTCGATTCCTTGCTAAACTCACTTCTGGAATCTAATTCACTATTATCAGCAAAATAAACATTTTGCCCATTTAACTTCAAGACTGGGTCTGTGTATTCTTTTGCCATACCTGCGACACTGCCCTGGGGACAGCCATTGTTGAGGTGCCTTATCGCTCAATACTTCCATACCTTTTCCACCACTACTTCACTTCCATCTTCACCTCTCTATCTTTTCTTCCTCTCCCTCCCTGCTCCTTGTCTTTGTCTCTCTGATTCTGTGACTATATTTCTTTCTCTAAATCTCATGTTTATATCTTTAATATCTATCCATATCTGTATGTGTTTCCTTTTCTCCCTTCATGAGTTACTCCACCTATCCATTCTTCTATTTACTCTGTCTCTTCACACTCAAATTTTAAATATCTATCAGTTCATATTTTATCTAAACTGTAGCATTATTCCTTAGTTAGCTATATAGCCATTTGAAATAAGAATTTAGAACTAACTTTATTATTTTCACTCTCATGCATAATTTTTCCAAAGAAAAACTACATTGGCAATCGCTTAGTTTGAACTTAGCTACAAAATGAAGAATTACTGTAAACATGTTGGTTGAGAATAATCTATGCATCTTTCTCTTTACTTCCTCTTCTACTTTGGCATAAATAAGATTTGCTTCATGCTGAAATAGGAAAGTAATTTCATTTGAATTGAGTTAATAGAGTTATATCATCCAGAAAGTCACCCACTTAAAAAAACTTTTTAGAATTTCCCCACGGAGTTAAAAATGTGCTTCCTTATTAAAGACTAAGTGAGTACTTATTGATGAGCAAATGGGTACTTAGGTTTTTTTGCTGAATAAGAATGTAAGCTCTGATGGCTTTATTACCAATTTCAGTATTGTTCCTGACATTACTTAATACATTGGAAGTCATACTGTTAAAGGTCCTTTTCTAGGTTCTCGGTTTTTGTTGTGTTGGTTTTTTTTTTTTTTTTTTGTATTTTTTCCAGTTACATATGAAAATCATTGTACCATTCATTTTCAAAATATTGAGTTACAAATAACCTCCTTCCCTCTTATACCTACTCTTTCCTTGAGAAGTTAAGTTCATTTTTATTGTATATATGTGGCTGTGTAAAATATATTTTTATATATCCATGCTGTGTAAGAAACCAGAGACACAAAATAATAAAAAAGAAAAAGAAAGTAAAAGAAAAAAATAGTTCAAGTAATGTTAAGATAGCATCAGTTCATTGGGGGTAAAAAACATTTTTTAATCATGAGTTTTTTGGAAATTCTGTGGATCACTGTATTTTTCTATGCTTAGTTAATTCATTCACAAAGGGGATAATCTTCCCATTAATTTTTTTTTTTTTAATGGATAAGGGGTTCTGGTTTTACTCACACCACTGTGCATTTGTTCATTTATATTTTTTCAGGATTTTCTGAAAGTTTCTTGATCATTAACCATGATAATATTTTATCATAAGCATATTTTCAAGTCAGTTAGCCATTCTCCATTGATGAGTATCCCCTCAATTTCCAGTTTTTTCTCCCACAAAAATAGCTTCTAAAGTACTTTTTGTACATATAGATCATTTTTCTTTTATTATCTCTTTGGGATAAAGACCAGACAGTGATATTGCTGTGTCAAATGATATATCCAGTTTTATAGTCCTTTCAGTATAGTTTTATAATAACTGGATCAGTTTATAACTTTACTAGTAGAATATATAAGCCCATTTCCCCCCATCCTTTTAACATTTGTCAGGTGCCTTTTCTGTCACATTAACCATTTTGGTATGTGGAAATACCTTAATTTGTACTTCTCTGATTAATAGTGATTTGGAGAATCTTTTTCATATAATTATAGGTACTTTTGATATCTTTGGCTATCTGCCTATTTGTAACATTTTACCATTTATCAATTGAAGAATGATTTTCATTTTTATGAAATTGATTCAGTTTTCTATATATTTGAGAAATTTTACTTATACAAAACCTTTTTAATTTAATGTAATGAAAATCAATCATTTACATCCTGTAATGTATGCACTCAATTCATTTGGTCATAAATTATTTTCTTATCTATAGATCTTCTTGTTCCAGTTTCTATCCAACATAATAATAGAGAATTAAGTTATAGATCTTTCGATGATTAATGCATTGTTAAGAAAAGCTTGACACACCTAAAGCAGATTTACAAAAGTAAATTTAGGTATCTTGCATCATGACATAAGTTCTTTTCTATGAGAAAATAAATACCTTTCTTAATAAGTGAATGAGTAATATTCTATTAATGTATTATTTGGAAATACATGCTATTTTCAAAAATAGGATTATAAAATATTGAGTGTTTTTTTTTTAAATGGACACATATGTAAAGATATACACACTCTAGCAAACATCCTTTCACTTATAATTTCAAAAGAAGCATATGTTTTCTTATTAGACATTTTATGTATATGTCAAGGGGAAAACTGTGGAACTAAGATATTCGCTATTTCAATCACTAATTAATTAATATCCTGAATGACTTCTAAGAAGATAAGCTATAAAAAGATCAAAAATCTTTGTGGGGCAGGAAATATAAGTTTTTGTCAAAACACATTTGTCAAATAAAAGTTTATATTTTAATAAAGTTTCAATTTGATTAGAAAAAAATGAAAATTCTTATTTTAAATGTGTCGTCTTATACTTTAAACAATTTCTAAAGAAATAATCATTGGCTAAAAATAACTACTTATATTATCTTGAAAATTACTCTTTTGTTATACTTGATTTCTGTTGTTATTTTTTTTTTGTTTTTTTATAGATATAGTTTTCCCCCTTCACTAAAAGGATAAAGCACATGAATGAATAATGGTTGACTGGTTTGTGACCTTGTCCAAATCACTTCATCTAAGATTCAATTTATATTTTGTTGAAATAGATAATTTCCACTCCCTACTAAAGTTAGCTACCTGGAAGAACTAAAGTTAGAAAATCAATTTATAAATCTTAAAGCATAATGTCAATATGAACGATTTCTCTTTAGAATCCAGAATAAACTAGATTGTCATCTCTCCATTGTAGGATGTGGGTTAAAAGTTAGGGTAAATTGATCACAAAAGTACATGTATATTTTATATGACTTTAGAGTGACAGATGGGCAAAATGTTGATCATTTCAAAAGCATGATACATTTCATTAAGAAGGTAAAGATTCAAAGAGAGATGGTTTCCCCATACCAGGGAATTAGCAGCTAACTGGTTATCAAGTCCAAGTCTTGCAAAAAATTATTGATGCTGGAATAGGAATAAAGTTAAATGCCAAGTGATACTCAACATCATAGTGGGAATCAAAGGAAAAATGTGCATGAAACTAGTAACTGAACGAAAACTTGTTTGTATGCATATACCTGCAATGCCCATGTAACTTACTATTTCTATGAAATTCAGAATGAGAAAGAAAAAAGAAAGAAAGAAAAAAGAAAGAAAGAAAGAAGGAAGGAAAGAAGGAAGAAGGAAAAGAAGAAAGAAAGAGAAAGAAAGAAAGAAAGAAAGAAAGAAAGAAAGAAAGAAAGAAAGAAAATAAAGAAAGAAAGGAAGGAAGGAAGGAAGAAACTATGTAAAAAAGCAATGAAGGAAGGAATGAAGAAAGGAAGAACAAAAAAGGAGAAGGGGTTAGGGCACTTGAAATGACAATTTTTGGACTGGCAACAAATTTTATTTGAATGTAGGTTTTCTAAATGTGAAATCCTTAAAGAATGAGAAATAAGTGAACACATTGATGAAGAGAGATTCATATTAATCTTGATATTCTTGATCTAGAGGAATCAAGATGAAAAAAAAGTATTTCAAGTTAAAAGTTGCAGGGTATTTCGAGGATACTCTTTGGAGAGTCAAAGTAAGGATTTTGCATGAGATTTAATGCAATATGCCAAAACTATATGACATGCTATTCCATGGGGCATTTGTTCATCAAGTACTGAAGTACTACTTAGAAATATTTGCAAAAAAATCTAACATTAAAATATTCTACCTTAGAAATCAAACAAATTAATGAGAAAAGTAGGAGAGAATTCATATTAAGAATTTGAAAAGACCCATGAAAATTGATACACAATCTAATACCTACAGACTCAATTGAAAAATGTGAGAATAAGAAAAGATCTGAAAACTGTGTGGAAAATATGGTTTAGAAGAAATAAACAACAAAGTTCAAAGAGTTATATATTATACATTTAAAAAATACGTTAACATGCACTTTTTCACAGCAACTTAGGAGAGAGAAATTTTACATCTGACTTGCAGCTAAAATCTTCCACATTTGTTATCTTCTTTATTGGAATGTGAACTCTTTGAGAGCTTGGATTGTCATATTTTTATATTTGTATCCCCAGCATTTAACACAGTATTTTGCTCATATGCACTTTATGTTTTTTATTCATTCATTCATTCATTCATTTTTCCCATATATACTATGTCATGAATACTAGTCTCAAAAGAAAAAAAAAGTTCTTTTCTTCTTTTCATTTCCTTTTCCTCTCCTTCTATATATTATTTCACTTGGTGATCTCATCAGCTCCAGTGAATTTAATTACCATCTCTATATGGATGTTTCTCATATCTGCCTATCTTATCCCAACCTTTCCACTGATTTCTAAACTAATATCTCGGCCTAACTTTCAGACTACAAACTAAATGTCTAGTGTAACATCTTAAACTCAATAAATCCAAAACTTAATTCATTATCTTTTCCTATTAATCTTTCCCTCTCTAATTTCTCTATTAACAAAAAAGGCATTACAATCCTTCCAGTACCTCAGTTGCATTTAAACATCATCTTTAACTCTTTGCTGTACTTTACCCCTCCCCCATGCAAACTACTATCACAACATATTGATTTCATCTTTTCAATGTCTCTGACTTTTTCTCCCTTATTTTTTCTTTGATATTCACCATTCTATTACAGTCCCTCATCACCTCATGCCTGAATAAACGAATCATTTTCTGGTGAGTCTGATTGTTGCAAATTTCTATCCTTCATTTAGCTATGAACATGATTTTCTTTAAGCACAGTTCTAACCATGTTATCAGGATCAAAAACAAAATTATATGCTCAGTTTTTAAATCCCTTCATAACTTAGACTGTCTTACTATTCTACTTTTCTTATAATTAAAACATACAGTATTTAATCAAATGACAAAGGACTCTGCTATTCTAAGAAAATAATCTCTCTCTGCTCTCTGGCTTTCCTCAATCTCTGAAAAGATCTCCCTCTTCTTTGTCTTCTAGCTTCCCTGAATTCAATTAATTCCCTCCAGTTAAAATTTCATCTTCCACAGGAAACCTTTCCAAGTGCATTCCAAATGTCTTCTTATATTATTTATTTCTATCCTGGATATAGTTTGTTACCCAATATTTGTTTGCTTGTTGTCTCTCCCATTTGACTGGAAACTCATTGAGGCCATGGTCTCTCTTTTTCCTTTTTTTTTTTGTATTCACAGAATATATAGGACATCACCTGGAACAAACTGGCAGTTGATAAATGCTTATTGATTGCATAAATCTGTAGGTGCTGGATATGGTAGGCAACAAATAACATCATAAAAATAAAATTAAATAAATTTTAATGAACCAGGAAAAGACTTTTTTATTTGTATGAGTTATTTCAGATTCACTTATTTGAATAATCGTTGTCAGATCTAAGATCAGAATTTGTGAGAAAAATGTTATAATAATGAAAAACTGATTATGGTATGAATTAAATGTTTAATTCAAAATAATTTAAATGAGTTATTGAAAATTTAAAACAAATAACAATATTAACAAGATGACCAATACACTATTTACTTAATATAAGTAAAAAAATGTCATTATTTTCTTCATAGATATCTTAAAAGGCATCTTAAAAACAAATTAATCTTATATATGTGTGTGATAAATATGTATGATAGAAATTATTATCCCCATAATACTTGCACAAAAGGATATGTCTTTATAACTAATACAAACACTTAGAAAATTTAAGAATATCAATAATAATATTTGAGATAATATTTAACTTTAACATAAGAGAGTAAAATAAATCCAGAAAAGTCGTATATTAACATTACAATCCAAAGCAGAAAAAAATTGGTCATAATAGCAACACTATTCAAAAAAACATCCAAATATATTGTCTCAGAACTAATATAGGTTCAACTATTTTCTCTTCTTTTACCCGTCCCTCCCTTCTTTCTCCTTTCCTTTCTCCTTCTATTTCCCCTTTTCCTTTCCTTAATTCTTTTTTCTTTTCTTCCTCCTTCCTTTCATTTTCACTTTTCCTACTTAATCCTTGCCTCTTTTTCTTCATTACTTCCTTTCCCTGTGCCCCTTTCCACTTTTCCAAGCAAAGTCACAAATTTCATGTAAATATATCAAACATGATTTATTACTACTATGACACAATAACCCAATCTCTACTGCTATATTAAAACATTATTTTTCTTTCTACTTTTCCCTTTCTGAATCCTCTTTTATATATGCCTTAACTGAATAGAAAGTATGGTAACTTAAATCAAAGATAATCAAGGTGGACTTTTCCTCCACATTTTATTGATAAAAATTTGCAGGAATCCTGGTTATCTACTCACTCAGGGCAAGGAGAAGCAATTGTTTTCTGAAAATATCATCAACCCAGGCAATATGACAGCTGCCTTCTTAATTGTTCCTATAGACATGTCAGGCAGAATTTGCTGCTACAGGATTATCTCAAAAATTCTCAGTTTTTCATATTCTTAATTTTTTTTGTCCCAAAAAACTAGAAAGATACAAAAGTTTCTTTAGTTTTTTTTTTCCTTTTCCACTCTATCCACTGTATATTTTACTAGTATTGGTTCCAAAATATTTTTCAGATAAATAATTTAAATTATCACTAATTCAGAATATCATCTGAATCAGTGAACTCTAAAGGATAAAATTTATAAAAAGCTCTAAGATATTAGAACTTATTTAAAAATAAATCATGCATTCTGGAGAGCAATTTGGAACTATGCTCAAAAAGTTATCAAACTGTACATACCCTTTGATCTAGCAGTGTTACTACTGGGCTTATATCCCAAAGAGATTTTAAAGAAGGGAAAGGGACCTTTATGTGCAAGAATGTTTGTGGCTGTGCTCTTTGTAGTGACCAGAAACTGGAAACTGAGTGAATGTCCATCAATTGGAGAATGGCTGAATAAATTGTGGTATATGAATATTATGGAATATTATTATTCTTTAAGAAATGACCAGCAGGATGATTTCAGAAAGGCCTGGAGAGACTTACATGAACTGATGCTGAGTGAAATGAGCAGGACCAGGAGATCATTATATACTTCAACAACAATACAATATGATGATCAATTCTGATGGACGTGGCCATCTTCAACAATGAGATGAACCAAATCAGTTCCAATAGAGCAGTAATGAATTGAGCCAACTACACCCAGTGAAAGAACTCTGGGAGCTGACTATGAACTACTACATAGAATTCCCAATCGCTTTATTTTTGTTCACTTGCATTTTTGATTTCCTTCACAGGCTAATTGTACAATATTTCAAAGTCCAATTCTTTCTGTACAGCAAAATAACTGTTTGGGCGTGTATACATATATTGTATTTAATGTATACTTTATTTAACATGTATTGGTCTGTGGTGATCTTCTTCTTTAACATATAAGAATTCTCTCTGAGAGAAAGCAGGTTTCTCAGAGAGGTTTTCTTATATTAAATGTGAAGGTTTTCTGGAGGCAGTCTTAGTCTCAGTTGAAATAATTACTCCAAAATCGCAGCCAGCTGATAAAAGATCTGAACTTTTATTGTGTCCTTCCAAAATAGCCCAGTTAGTTGAGGCCTAACTCTCTGCTTGTTTCCAAGAGATCTTCCAGCTTTGTCCTTGGCTTCTGCCTCTGCTTTCTTCAGCCTCCAGCCAGTGCCAAGTTGGAAGATGCAATGAATCTCTTGACTCGAAGGTAGAGCTTGTGGGTTCCAAGAGCTCTCTCTGTCTCAAGTAACTAACTCAAGTAAGTCCCACAAGAAAACTAACTCAAGCTCCAAGAGCTCCCTATATATGTGATCTCCCAAAGGTTAACTCCGCCTTCTGGAGGGAGAGGGATTCTGGGTTATCTCCCAGAGTGCTCCCTGGCCCTAAAGGAGGTATGAATTCGGTGTTTCTTTCTAAACCCTGAACTCTCCCAAACGTGTGAACTCCATTGAGTACTTAGATACTTATGAGCTCTCTAAAGGTGTGAACACAAGCATTGTTTCTATCAGTTCCACTTAGTACCTTGTTTCAAGTTCTGGCCCAAAATATCTCTTTCTAAGATCAAATAAACTCCAATGGCTTAACAATTTGTAAAGATTCCAACATTGGTCAACCTGCCATCTGGGAGGAAGGGGTGGGGGGAAAGAGAGAAAAAGTTGGAAAAAAAAAGTTTTTGTCAATTGTCAATGCTGAAAAATTACCCATGCATATATCTTGTAAATAAAAAGCTATAATAATAATAAATATAAATAAATAAACATCCTCTAAGGAAATTATAATTAAAAACAAAATGTGCTTAAGCAAAAAAGTAGGCCTCTGAGAGCTTACTTTACAACTGAAGATGTCTTACAATTAACTGGAAATGAATTTTGTAAACTCGTAAGGATATGGAAGAAGGGGATAACTGTTAAATCTATGAAGAGTTTTATGCCTGAAAGTTTCTGGAGATGATTATTTGAATTTCAGCTTTCAGTAATTTACATTTTCATTTTTATCAGGGATTTATTAGGGAATGGAACAAGTTTGTATATAATCTCCAAAGTATGCATTTGTGTAAAGAATTGTTCCTGGGAGCCTTTCAGAGAAAAGAAAAATAAAAGAGTAAATCTAAAATAAGATAAGGAAGGTAGTCACAAAACAGATATAAGTGTTAAGGTTGAAGCAAAAGAAAAAATAGTACCAGAATACTATGGCATTTCAAACCATTGTTTGGATGCCAGTGCAAAGTAAAAATTAGGCTATTCTGTCAACCAATGATACTAGACAATTATATCTTTTTTCCAACTATTCTCAGATGGATTTTTAATCAGGACACTGAAAAACTGTATATTAGCAAATTATTGAGAAATGTAGTCATTTATATGAAAAAAAAATGCCTATCATTAGAAAATGCTTTCTATATTCTCAATCAGAGCAGTAAATTATTCCCCCCATATCCATATCAAAGGAGTACTACTTGGCTCTTATCAATCATGAGGAAATGTCAACTTTATTCCATTATATAGGTATGAGAATTCCTATCAGCCATGTTTCATGTACATCTTTTTTTGTCTTGGATTTTGTTGCTATTCTTTCAATTTTTCTGGACAATAAAACTGGAAAACCTAAGTAGACATTGTTTATTTTCTAATATCACTGAAAGAAAGAGAAACAAATGTTGAATAAATTCTTTGAAAACATGTTCAGATAAAAGGAAGTAGTAAGAAGAGTTAAGTTAGCAAGACTAGTCTGAAGAGAAAGTGACTGTTTTTAAGATCTACTGTCATATTCCTGTGCTAAAGGATAGAATTGTAAACCCTGTGGTAGAGTAAGAATATTTATACTCTATTATTAAAGTGATTTGCACTTTTCAAAGACATTCTAAATCATACATATTGTCAAATAATATAAAAGGAATTGTTCATCAGTTTTGTTTACATGTTTGGGATAAAGAAAAGGGTGTTTAAAATTTAAGAAATATATATTTATTTGTTTCATACATATTTTCATATATATATATATATATATGTGTATATAAATATATATATGAAATGCAGTTTTATATCACTTTCTATAATGTTTGGGCTAGCTTTCTGGAGGACTATGGGACTACCTTTGATCTTAGTGGAGGAGTAGTGCAGGAGGCAGGAGAACCACCAGTAAGATGGCCAAAAATGGAATGTTGCATTTCCACTTCTTTTCAACCCTTAAATACCTTGGTATGATAACATAATTATAGGATTATAGCATTCTATGAATGGGTGAACTAGAGAACCATTATATCACCATACTAAGTTCTAATATATATATATATATATATATTGCAGCCCTTTACAACTTTCTGTATGTGTTTATGTTTTACTTAAATATATACTTCCCTGGTCTAAAAGTTCTAGGGTATACTTAAAGAAACTGGAATATTATATTCCAGAAGGCAAAGGAACTTGGACTGCAGCCAAGATTCAACTATCAAGATATCAACTATCAAAATTAAGCATTATTTTTCAGGGGGAAAGATGTATATTCAATGAAAAGGGGGATTTATTTTTGATGAATAGACCAGAGCTGAAGAAAAAAACTGATCTTCAAATACAGAACTTAAGAGGAGCATAAAAAAGTAAAAGGGGAAGGAAAAAAAGAACCTGTTTCAAAGATTTAAATGATTACATCACTATATGGGAAGATTACAAGTTTAACTATTGAGAACTCTATCATTCTTAGGAGTATAATCAGAGGATGTAGGTATAATTTGACTTTACTGTGATATTATAAAAAAGAAAGAATAGGTAGAAAAAGGATTTACTGAAAGAAGAGAGAAGGGGAGGTCAAATGGAGTAAATTATATTACCTAAAGAAGCAAAAATAGCCTATTACAGTTGAGGGAAAGAAGAAAGGATGATCTCATTGGATTTAGCTCAAAGGGACAATATCAGACATATTTAGTTTAATATAGAAAGTTGTCTAATCCCAAAGGGAAGTAGGAGTAGAAAGGGAAAAAGAAAGGGGAATGTAATTGAAGGAAGAAAAGAAGTAGAAAGGAAAAGGCATAAGAAAGTGGGGAGGTGCTGTAAAAGGGGAAGTCTGTTTGAGGGGAGTGGAGGGCAAAAGCAAAACATTGGTGAGGAGAAAAAGGAGGAAAGGAAACAGAATAATATAACATGGGGAGAAAAAATGGTAGGAAATACAAAGTTATTTTGTGAATGGGATGAATGCTCCAATAAAACAGAAGCAAATAGCAGACTGGATTAAAAGCTATAATTTTATAATTTGTTGTTTACAAGAAACACATTTAAAGCATAGTGATACATAAAGAGTAAAGGGGAATAGGTAGAGCAGCATCTATTATGCTTTAGTTGAAGTAAAAAAATAAAGTAGGGGTAGTGATCCTGATCTTAGATAAAACAAAAGCAAAAATAGACCTAATTAAAATAGATAAGGATGTAAATTTCATATTGCTAATAGTTAGTTACCTTCAATAATGAAATTATATCAATGCTAAATATATTTGCACCAGCCCTCTTTGTAGTGGCTAGAAACTGGAAACTGAGTGGATGCCCATCAGTTGGAGAATGGCTGAATAAATTGTGGCATATGAATATTATGGAATATTATTGTTCTGTAAGAAATGACCAACAGGATGATTTCAGAAAGGCCTGGAGAGACTTACACGAATTGATGCTGAGTGAAATGAGCAGGACCAGGAGATCATTATATACTTCAACAACAATACTATATGAATACCAGTTCTGATGGACCTGGCCATCCTCAGCAACGAGATCAACCAAATCATTTCCAATGGAGCAGTAATGAACTGAACCAGCTACGCCCAGAGAAAGAACTCTGGGAGATGACTAAAAACCATTACATTGAATTCACAATCCCTATATTTTTGCCCACCTGCATTTTTGATTTTCTTCACAAGCTAATTGTACAATATTTCAGAGTCTGATTCTTTTTGTACAGCAAAATAACAGTTTGGTCATGTATACTTATTGTGTATCTAATTTATATTTTAATATATTTAACATCTACTGATCATCCTGCCATCTGGGGGAGGGGGTGGGGGTGTAAGAGGTGAAAAATTGGAACAAGAGGTTTGAAAATTGTTAATGCTGTAAAGTTACCCATACATATAACTTGTAAATAAAAGGCTATTAAATAAAAAAATATATAAAAAATAAAATAAAATGCTTAATAAAAGTATATAGCATGAAAAAAATAAATATATTTGCACCAAGTGATATAGAATCTAAGTTTCTAGAGAAGAAGTTAAGAGTGCTGCAAGAAGAAATTGAACACAAAACTATACTAGTGGGGGATCTCAACCTTTCTCTATCAGAACTAGATAAATCAAACCAGAAAATGAATAAAAAAAAAGTTAAAGAGATAAATAGAATTTTTGAGAATTTAGGTATGACAGATCCTTGAAGGGAACTGAATAAAGAAAGAAAGAAATATACGTTCTTCTTGGCTATACATGGAATCTACTCAAAATCTGACCATGTATTACGGTACAAAAACCTCAAAATCAAATGCAGAAAGGCATAAATAGTAAGTCATTTTTTGTTCAGATCATTAATCAATAAAAATTACATGTAATGAAGGGTTTGGAAAAAATAAGTCCAAAATTTTAGCTGGAATGATATGATAAAATATAATATAGATGATTACAAAAGAAGTCAATAATGTTGAAATAAAATTATATTTTTATTTTAAAATTTTATTGACAGTACATATGCATGAGTAACTTTTTAAAACATTATCCCTTGCACACTCTTCTATTCCGATTTTTCTGCCCCCTTCTTCCATCCCCTCCCCTAGATGGCAGGCAGTGTTATAAATGTTAAATATGTTATAGCATAACCTAGATACAACACATATGTGCAGAACAAAACAGTTCTCTTGTTGCACAGGAAGAATTGGATTCAAAAGTAAAAATAACCTGGGAAGAAAAACAAAAATGCAAAGGATTACACTCATTTCCCAGTGTTCCTTCCCTGGATGTAGCTGATTCTGTCCATCACTGATCAATTAGAACTGAATTAGATTTTCTTTTTGTCGAAGAAATCCACTTCCATCAGAATACATCATCATAAAGTATTGTTGTTGAAGTATATAATGATCTCCTGGACTGCCTCACTTCACTCAGCATCAGGTCATGTAAGTCTCTCCGAGCCTCTGTATGTTCATCCTGCTGGTCATTTCTTACAGAACCATAATATTCCATAACATTCATATACCACAATTTATCCAACCATTCTCCAACTAATGGGCATCCATTCATTTTTCAGTTTCTAGCCACTAGAAAAAAGGCTGCCACAAACATGTTGGACATATGAGTCCCTTTTCCTTCTTTAGTATCTCTTTGGGTTATAAGCCCAGTAGTAACACTGCTGGAACAAAGGGTATGTACAGACTGATAACTCTTTGGGCATACTTACAGATTGTGCTTCAAAACGGTTGGATTCGTTCACAATTTCACCAACAATGAATCAGTGTCCCAGTTTTCCCACATCCTCTCCAACATTCATCATTATTTTTTCCTGTCATCTTAGCCAATATGACAGGTGTGTAGTGGTATCTCAAAGTTGTCTTAATTTGCATTTCTCTGATCAATAGGGTTTTGAAATACTCTTTCATATGAGTGGAAATAGTTTCAATTTCATCATCTGAAAATTGTTCATATCCTTTGACCATTTATAAATTGGAGAATGGCTTGATTTCCTATAAATTACAAAAAATTTTCTATATATTTTGGAAATGAAGCCTTTTCAGAACCTTTGACTGTTTATTATTTTCCTTGTAATCTTGTCTGCATTAGCTTTGTTTGTACAAAAGCTTTTCAATTGGATATAATATTTTTTTTGTTTTATGATAAATAATGGTCTCTAGTTTTTTTTGGTCATAAATTCCTTCCTCCTCCACAAGTTTGAGAGGTAAACTATCCTACGTTCCTCTAATTTATTTATGATCTTGTTCTTTATGCCTAAATCAAGGACTCATTTTGATCTAATCTTGGTATATGGTGTTAAGTGTGGGCCCATGTCTAATTTTTGTCTTACTAATTTCCAGTTTTCCCAGCAGTTTTTGTTAAATAATGAATTCTTATCCCCAAAATTGGAATCTTTGGGTTTGTCAAACATTAGATGGCTATAATTGTTAACTCTTCTGTCTTGTGAACCTAACCTATTCCACTGATCAACTACTCTCTTTCTTAGCCAATATCACATGATTTTGGTGAGTGATGCTTTATAATATAGTATTAGATTAGGTACAGCTAAGCCACCTTTATTTGATTTTTTTTCATTAATTGCCTTGAATACTTTACCTTTTGTTCTTCCATATGAATTTTGTTGTTATTTTTTCTAGGTCATTAAATATGTTCTTGGGGGTCTGATTGGTATAGCCCTAAAGAAATAAATTAGTTTAGGGAGTATTGCCATCTTTATTATATTTGCTTGACCTATCCAAGAGCATTTAATATTTTTCCGATTATTTAAATCTGACTTTATTTGTGTGGAAAGTGTTTTGTAATTTTGCTCATATAATTCTTGACTTTCCATTGGTAGATAGATTCCCAAATATTTTATGCTATTGACAATGATTTTGAATGGAATTTCTCTTTGTATTTCTGGCTGTTGGATTTTGTTGGTGATGTATAAAAATACTGAGAGATTTATGTGGATTTATATTGTATCCTGCAACTTTGCTGAAGTTATGAGTTAGTTCTAATAGCTTTTTAGTAGAATCTCTGGGGTTCTCTAAGTATACCATCATATCATCTGCAAAGAATGAAAATATGGTTTCCTCATTGCCTACTCTAACTCCTATAATCTCTCTCTCAACTCTTATTGCCAAGACTAGCATTTCTAATACAAAATTGAATAATAATGGTGATAGTGGGCAACTTTTTTCACTCCTGATCTTACTGGGAATGGTTCCAGTTTATCTCCATTATATATGATACTTACTGACAGTTTGAAATATATGCTTCTGACTATTTTAAGGAAAAGTCCATTTATTCCTATCCTCTCAAGTCTTTTTATTAGAAATGGAAGTTGGATTTTATCAAACGCTTTTTCTGCATCTATTGAGATGATCATATGGTATTTGTTAATTTTGCTAAGAGTTTTCCTAATTTGAATGAATATGAAATTTTTCCTTATTACCACTTTGGCTACATCCCATACATTTTGGTATGATGTCTCATTATTGTCGTTTTCTTGGGTGAAGTTATTAATTATGTCAATGATTTGCTGTTTCACCCAATCATTCTTTAGTATGAGATTATTTAGTTTCCGATTATTTTTTGGTCTACTTTTCCCTGGCTTTTTGTTGAGAGTAATTTTTATTGCATTGTGGTCTGAAAAGGATGCATTTACTTTTTCGGCCTTACTGCATTTGAGTTTGAGGTTTCTATGTCCTAATATATGGTCTATTTTTGTATAGGTTCCATGAACTGCTGAAAAAAAGTGTACTCCTTTCTGTCTCCATTTTGTTTTCTCCAAGATCTATCATATCTAACTTTTCTAATATTCTATTTACCCCTTTGACTTCTTTCTTATTTATTTTGTGGTTTGATTTATCTAATTCTGAGAGTGCAAGTTTGAGATCTCCCACTAGTATAGTTTTGCTATCTATTTCTTCTTGCAGCTCTCTTAATTTCTCTTTTAATAATTTAGATGCTCCACCACTTGGTGTATATATGTTTAATATTGATATTGCTTCATTATGTATGCTACCCTTTAGCAAGTTATAGTGCCCTTCCTTATCTCTTTTAATTAGATCAATTTTTGTTTTTGCTCAATCTGAGATCAGGATGGCTACCCCTGCTTTTTTGACTTCACCTGAAGCATAGTAGATTTTGCTCCAACCTTTTATATTTACTCTGCATGTATCTCCCTGCTTCAGGTGTGTTTCCTGTAAACAACATATTGTAGGATTCTGGCTTTTAATCCATTCTGCTAACTGCTTCCTATTTATGGGGGAGTTTACCCAGTTGACATTTTTGGTTAAAATTACCAATTCTGTATTATTTGCCATTTTGTTAACCCCTGTTTATCCTTTTCTCTCTTCTTTCCCCCTTACCCCCCTTCGCAGTATTAAACTTGTGAGCACCACTTGCTTCTCACATCCCTCCCTTCTTAGTATCCCTCCTCCCAACCTTAAAGTTCCTCCACCTATCTTATTCTTTTCCCTTACAGTTTCTGTATTCCCTTCTGCTTAGCTCATTCCTTCCCTTTTCACTTTTCCCTTCTCACTTTTCAATGAGATAGGAGAAGTTTCACCATAAATTGAATATGTCTAAATTTTTTTCCCTTAAAGCCAAATCTGATGGGAGTAAAATACCCACTATATTCATCCTCCTCCATTCTTTCTCTCAGATATAATAGGTTTCCTTTGCCTCTTTGTGAGATGTAGCACCCCCAATTTACCCTTTTTCTGGTACAATGTCCTTTCCACCTATAATTTCTAGAGCAAGGTATACATGTATTCTTTATAAATCTTTACAGCAGAAATATAGTTCCCAAGATTTCTTTTTACCTTTTTAGGTGTCTCTTGAGTTCCATATTTGTAGATGAAACTTCTTATTAAGTTCCTGTTTTTTCATCAAAAATAGGGGAAATTCACTTATTTCATTGAATGACCATCTTCTTCCCTGGAAAAAGATGCTCATTCTGGCTGGGTAAGTTATTTTTGGTTGAATACTGAGTTCCTTAGCCTTTTGGAATATCATATTCCAGGCCCTTCGATCTTTTAATGTGGATCTGCTAGATCCTGGGTGATCCTTATTGTGGCTCCCCTATATTTAAATTGGGTTTTTCTAGCTGCTTGAAGCATTTTTTTTCCTTCATTTGAGGGTTCTGGCATTTGGCCACTATATTTCTTGGTGTTTTGATTTTAGGATCTCTTTCAGGAGGTGATTGATGAATCCTTTTAATCTCTATTTTACCCTCTCTTTCTATGACTTCTGGGCAGTTCTCTTTTATAATTTCCTGGAAAATAGTGTCCAAGTTCTTTTTTTCATCATATTTTTCTGGGAGTCTAATAATTCTCAGATTGTCTCTCCTAGACCTATTTTCCATCTCTGTTGTTTTCCCAAGAAGTTATTTCACATTTTTATCCATTGTTTGATTTTTTTGGTTTTGCTTGACTGATTCTTCTTGTCTCCTCAAGTCATGAAATTCCATTTGCTCAATTCTTATTTTCAGTGAAGTATTTTCTTCATTCACTTTTTTCTATCTTTTTCTAATTGTCTAATTGTGTTGTTTTGTTCTGTGGAATGTTTTTCCATTTCACCAATTTTGTTTTTTAGAGAGCCATTTTCTGTTTCCAGTTCACTAATCCTATTTTTCAAGGATTTGTTTTCTTTATCCATTCTGTCTTTAAGTGAGTGGGACAATTTCTCCAGAGTCTCTTGCCAAGCCTCCCTCTCCTTGTCCAATCTTTCTTCTAGCTCTCTTGTGAGAGCCTTTTTAATTTCTTCTATGAGATTCATCTGTGCTGAGGAACAGATGACCTCCTCCTGTGGGGATTCACCTGGAGATAGTCTGTTTTTAGTCTCCTCAGGGTTTAAAGTCTGCTCTCTGTCAGTATTAAAGCTGTCGATCCTTTTCAATTTTTTGCTCATTTTGTCAGAGAAGAATCAGAGACAAACTAGCAAAGAAAAAAAGGAATAATCCCAAGTGAAATCTGGTTTTTTTGGGGTGGGATGGGCTGGGTGGTGTTACTGAGCTTCCTCTACAGACTGCGGGAGCAGCAGCGAGGCACTAGCAGGACTGTGCTGTGCCTGTGCTCCGTGACTCTGTGAGCGTGCTGAGACACTGTGGGGGAGGGGTGGCCAGGTTTTGAGAAACTCAGCTGTTTGGGGATGTATTCTTCACCCCCGGTGTTTTTAGCTTCTCTGCTGGGCTACTGACTTGCTGTCAGGGCAAAGTATCCAAGCCTGTAGCAAAGCTCTCCCTGCAGAGACGGCTGAGATCACACCCCTACCCCCTCCAGTCTGCTTGGCTGTAAGCTGCCTGATGAGCTCTTGCTGCAGCTGCCCTCAGCCTGTGCCCGATCTAAAACCATCCCACCCTCAAGCAAAAACAGACCTTTCCTGGCGAATCTCAAGGATGTCTTCTCTTTGTAACTATTTCTTGGTTTTTTTGTTTTTCAGTAAGCATTAATTCAGAGGCTTGTAATGAGATGGATTTTGAGAGAAAATGTAGAGCTTACACAGCTGTGTGCCTTCTTGCCGCCATCTTGGCCAGAAGATCTATGCATATATCTTGTAAATAAAAAAACTATAATAGTAAAAATAAAAAATAAATAAATTAAATAAAAAATAAAATATATAGAGAACTGACTCAAAAAGAGTTCAAGAAAAGAATTCAAGTCACTCTCCAATTGATAAATGGTTAAAAGATGTAAGCAGACAATTTTCAGATGAAAAAAATGAAAACCATTTCTAGTCATTTGAAAAGGTGCTCTGAATCATTATGGATCAGAAAAATGCAAATTAAAACATCTCTGAGATAACACTACATACATGTTTGATTGGCTAAAATGACAGGAAAATATGATGACGAATGTTGGAGGGGATGTGGGAAAAGTAGGATAGTAATATGTTGGTGGTGGAACTGTGAATGGATCCAACCATTCCAGATAGCAATTTGGAACTATGCCCAAAAAGTTATCAAATTGTGTATACCTTTTGATCCAGCAGTGTTGCTACTGGATTTATATCCCAAAGAAATCTTAAAGGAGGGAAACATGTGCCAAAATGTTTATTGCAGCCCTTTTTGTAGTGGCTAGAACCTGGACATTGAGTGGATGCCCATTAGTTGAGGAATGGATGAATAACTTATGGTATATGAATGTTATAAAATATTATTTTCTGTAAGAAAGGACCAGCAGGATGATTTCACAGTGGCTTGGTGAGACATACATGAACTAATGCTGAGTGAAATATGTAGAATCAGAAGATTGTTGTACATGGCAACAATAAGATTATATAATGATTAATTCTGATGGACATGTCTGTCTTTAACATGAGATAATTCAGACCAGTTCCAATGATCTTGTGATGAAGAGAGATACCTACATTCAGACTGAGGACTGCAGCAGCTGACTCTGGCTCACAACATAACATTTTCCCTCTTTTTGTTGTTGTTTACTTGCATTTTATTTTTCCTAATTTTTCCTGGTTTGACTTGATTTTTCTTGTACAGCAATATAGTTGTATAAATATGTATGCATATATTGGATTTAACATATTTCTACCATATTTCACATACATTGGATTTCTTGCCATCTATAGGAAGAGGAGGGGGAAAGAGAGGAAATCTGGAACACTAGGTTTTGCAAAAGTTAATATTAAAGAATTATCCATGTATATGTTTTGCAAAATAAGCTTTGATAAAGAAAAAAATTAAAAAGAAATATAGAAAGGAATTAAAAGGTCCATGAATATAGTCTAACTCTTTCGTTTTATACTTGAAGAAACTGAGGTCCAAAGGGTTTGAATTGGTACCCCCTATTGTGGTAAATAGAGAAGAATACAAGTAGAAAAGGCCTTTCAGATGCTTTTTTAAATGATTTGTTATAAGCTTAATATTAAACATAAATACAATAAACTAAAAAAAAAAATCTTCTTTTTTTTCCACAAGTGATAAATGGTCAAAGGATATGAACAGGAAAGTTTTCAGAAGATATCAAAGCTATCAAGTCAGATTTTAAAAATGTTCTAAATCAGTTGGGGTTAGAGATATGCAAATAAAAACAATCCTGAGTCATTACCTCACACTTATAAGACTGACTAATGTGACAGAAAATTAAAATGACAAATGCTGGAGGGGATGTGAAACTTTATGAAAAATGAAGCATGGCCACTAGAATACTGATTGATGCAGTCATTCTGGAGAACAACTTATAACAACTAAGACTCTATTAATCTAGTTTCTTTTTTTGTTTATTTTATGGTTATGTTTATCTATTTCTGAGAGGGGGTGTGTGGAGATCATTCACTAATATGATTTTGCTCTATCTTAAGCTAACTGGCATACCTTCTCTAAGAATTTGATTGCATATATAGAAAATATGTGAAATTTATAACCTTCTTAAGAGGAGGACAGGAGACAAGGTGGGAAAGAATTTGGATCTCAAAACTTTAAAAAAGATATGTTAAAAATTTGAATTTGGGAAAAAAGTGTGTGTGTGTGTGTGTGTGTGTGTATACATACATGTGTGTATATATATATGTATATAGACACACATATACATATAAAGTACATACATACAAATATATATGAATATTATATTCACACACATATTTGTATATACATGTATTTTATTATATATTGCATATTTAGTGTATAATTATATAAATATATGCAATATATATTGTATATAATTATATACAATAAGTAGAATATGACATAATCTTTGCATATTATGATGAAATGGTTATCTCATCAGCTTCCCTTGATTTAATTACCAATGTTAGGCTGATAATTCTCATAACTACCTACTCTACTCCAAACACTATGCTGATCACTGTTGTTATATTTTTAACTATCTTTCAGAATATTGAACTGAATGGATTGTAGACATCTTAAATTCAATATAACCAAAACAGAACACATTATCTTTCTTATTATGATTTTTATATAAACTCTTAAATTTCCCATTACTCTGAAACTGCCTTCACTCTCATCACATCTAGTTTAGATTATGGTATAGTCTGAAGGTTTATCTGACTTCCTGAAGTCTCTCCCTATTATAAACTATACTTCATAAACCTATTTAGTAATGTTTTTAAAGAGCAAGTTCAATTAAATTATTCACCATTCCCATTCAATATA
Organism: Sarcophilus harrisii; assembly: GCF_902635505.1. Lineage (NCBI taxonomy): Eukaryota > Metazoa > Chordata > Mammalia > Dasyuromorphia > Dasyuridae > Sarcophilus > Sarcophilus harrisii. The sequence goes on from NC_045428.1 coordinate 373,418,656, forward strand.
CTTTGGTTACAAAATGCCCCTTTTGGTATTCAAAGTACATCATAATCTACCCCTGTATTACCTTCCTCTTTTCTTTTAGAAAAGGAATTTCCTATAGTTGACAAAATACCCCAGGAGTTTCAGGGGTTGGAGCCAAGATGGTGGAGTGAAGCCAGGAACAAACTAGGTCTTTCTCAATTTCCCTTGAAAAACACATAAAATTAAGTTGCTCAACAAATTCTGATGGAATCAAATCACTTTCCAGTTCAAGATAGATTGGTAGGACTTCAAGTATGGTCATTCTCAATGGAATGAAACATCCAGCTCAGATGGTTCTTGGGAAAGCCAGTGAGAGAGTCTTAAAGACAGCAGATCAGCAACTGAAACCACTGGTCCCAACTCAATAACAAAGTAAACTAGTGGGATATTCTCCAGTCCCAGAGCAGGAAGCAAATTACCAAGCCAGGAAATCAGGTTGTTTTTCAAGAGAACAGGTAGGGCTACCCTATTCTTTGAACAAGACACAAAACACAAATGATCCTTGTGTTCAAAGCCAATTTGGGAGCTGAACATTAACACTGAGATAGTGCCCCATGTACACCAGGAACAGAAGTCAATTTTAAAAGTCACAAAAAAGAAAAAAAAGAAAGAAAGAAAAGCAAGCAAGAAATAGAAAAGAACCTTAACTATAGAAATCTACTGTGGTGACAGGGAACACCAAAATACAAACTAAGACAAGGACACAAGGCTGACATGGGAAATTCCAAAGATTGAAATAAATTAGTCTCATAAAGGTTTGAAAAGGCAAATAAGAGAGGTAGAAATCTGTGATAGAGATGAAAAGTATGTAACAGAGAGTCAGCAGTTTGGAAATGGAAAACGATTTTTAAAAAAATACAGTTGGTCAAATGTAAAAAAATATCCACTAAAAAAGTTATTTGCTTAAAAAACACAATTAATTAAATGGGGGGGGGAAATCCACCAAAGGAAATGATTTTTTGAAAAGTAAAATAAATCAAATGGAAAAAGATATTAAAGTTAATGGAAGAAAATAACACACTAAAAATTAATATTAGACAAATGGAAGCTAATGACTCTATAAGACATCAAAAAGTCAAACTAAAAATAATGAAAAAAAAATGGAAGAAACTGTAAAATGTCTCATTGGAGAAAACAGGAGACCTGGAAAATAAATCCAGTAGAGAAATTTAAAAGACTATTGATCTACTTGAAGGCCACAACCAAAAAGGGAGACTGAAAAGCATTCGTCAGGAGATCATCAAAGAAAACTGACCTGTTATATAGAGCCAGGGAGCAACTAGTCAATGAAAAAACCCACGTATCACTTACAAAGAGTTTCCAAAAGGAAAACCCCAAGGAATATTGTTGCAAAACTCCAGAACTATTTTTTCAAAAAGAAAAAAAAAAAATGGAATACTACAACCTGTCAGACAAAAACAATTCAAATATTGAGGAGCAACACTTAGGATTATCCAGAATCTGAAGATGGCGGTGAAGGCACACACAACTTTCTAAGCTCTTCTTTTACCCTCTTTATCAATATTATATCGAGCCTCAAGAATAGTCTTGACTGCTACAATTCATAAAGATAAGAAGTATAACAACTCACCAGCCGAAGAAAATCTGCAGTCTCGCCAAAAAAGATTTGTTCCAGGGATAGGGGGGAGATCAGCATAGACTGGGAGAGAAATTAGGTTCCAAAGAGAGCCTCAAACCGAAAGTGAAAGCACAGATCTCAGCACAAGCTTGTAGCCCCAACCAGCAGTATGGGGCTTTTCCTTGGGGCAGTTGTGAACCTGCATGGCAGAAGGGCACAGCCCAGGTTAGCCTCTAATCTGCGCAGTGGGGGGCTTGGCTTGGGGCCATAGAGCTTTCGCAGGGTCGATTTTCAATCGGGCAGAGACATTGGGGCAAAGACATAGGGGCAGAGTTCCAAGCAGACCTCAGGTAGAATCGGAGATCTGAGGTCAGTTGCTAATACCCACAGTCCCACAAGAGGTTCTGGCCTGTGGCAGTGACACTTTCACCCCTTAGTCTCTAGCCTAGGGCAATCACTAACCCACACAGCCCAACTCCGCACTTCAATAGCTCAGCCACTGCTGAATCCACTTTCTGTTGGGGGAAGGGAAAACTCTCACTCAGAGCACTCCCATATCTCAGAGCCAGAAAACAGTTTACATCTCTCCTGCTCTGTAGAGAAAGCTGGTAACCCCCTTGCCTAGGAGGCATACCCTAAAGGCTTTAAAACATGAATAAAAAGATGAAAAGAACTATCGACAGCTTCTATGCAGCAAAAAAGCAGGTCAGCAAACCTGAAGAGACTAATAGCAAATATTCACCAGACAATACCCCAAAGGGGAATGTCACATGTCCTCTTTTCCATGATGCTCTCATAGAAGAGACCATTAAAAGTCTCAAAAGAGAGTTAGAAGGCAAATGGGGAAAGGAAAGAGAAGCTTTACAAGAGAGCAACAACTTCCTGAAATATGAATTGGAAAAGATAAAAAATTCCCAGGAATTACAGGGAAACAAAACTTGTGAATTAGAAAAAATAAAAAAAATCTCAGGAAAGTAAGAATTGTGAATTGGAAAAAATAAAGAATTCACTAGAAATTAGGATTTGTGAATTGGAAAAGACAAAGAACTCGCAAGAAATCTGTGAATTGCAAAAAGAAAATAATTCACTAAAAAAAAATTAGTGAAATGGAAAAAAATTCCATAGATCAAAACAATTCACTTAAAAACTCAATTGGACATATACAGAAAGAAATTAAAAAAAGCTAATGAAGAAAATAATTCTTTAAAAATTAGAACTGAACAAATAGAAACTAATGATTCATTGAGATAGCAAGAATCAGTCAAGCAAAACCAAAAAAATGACAAACTGGAATAAACCATGAATTATCTACTTGCAAAAATGACAGATTTAGAAAATAGATCTAGGAGAAATAATCTGAGGATTATTGGTCATTCTTAAAATTATGATGAAAAAAAGAGCCTAGATACTATTTTACAAGAAATCATCAAAGAGAACTGCCCAGATGTAATAGAATCAGAAGGTAAAATAGGCATTGAAAGAATTCATTGAACACCTTCTGAAAGAGACCCTAAAAAAAACCCAAGGAATATTGTGGCCAAATTTCAGAACTACCAGATTAAGGAAAAAATTTTGAAAGCAGCAAATAAATAAATAAACAAACAAACCAAAAAAAAAAAAAATTCAATACCGAGGTAATACAATAAGGATCACCCAAGATCTGGCTGCCTCCACATTAAAGGATCGAAGGGCCTGGAATCTGATATTCCGAAAGGCAAAAGAGCTTGGGATGCATCCAAGAATAAACTACCCAGCTAAGATGAGTATTTTCTTCCAGGGAAGAAGATGGACATTTAATGAGACAAATGAATTCCATTTGTTTCTAAGGAAAAAAACCAGAACTAAACAAAAAATTTGATCTCCAACCATAGAACTCAAGAGATGCAGAAAAGGTAAAAATAACTCTTGAGAATTGTATTTCTGTTGTGGGTATACAAAAAGAATACGTGTATAATTTGATTTTACTAATATAACATAAAAAAGGGAAGTAGATATGGAAAAGGGATGATGGCAGAATAAGTTGGGAAGGGGGGATAAGAAGAGGGAAACCACATCCCACAAAGAGGCAAAGGAAACTTATCATATATGAGGGAATTTAGAGATGGGGAGGAGCATTGAGTGAATCTTACTCTTATCAGATTTGGCTCAAAGAGAAAATAATTGACATTTGTTTTAGAGAAAATTCTCTTTTGCCTCATTAAAAAAGGGGGAGAGGAAAAGGGAAAAGAAAAAAGAGTAATAAGGGAAGGAAAGGGAAAAATTCAAAGGGGGCAAGGGAGGGATTCTAAAGAGGGTAAGCATAGTGATACAAGTGGGGTACATAAGTTCAAAAAGGGGACAGAGGGTTGGGGGAGGCAAGAAAAAGTGAAGCATAATCTGGGGTTATTAGGATGGTAGGAAATACAGAATAAATAATTCTGACCATAAATGTGAATGGGATGAACTCCCCCATAAAGAGGAGGCAGATAGCAGACTAGATCAAAAGTCAGAACCCTACAATAAGTTGTTTAAAAGAAACACATTTAAAGCAGAGAGATACATATGGAGTAAAGGTAAAAGTCTGGAGCAAAATCTATTATGCTTCAGGTGAATTCAAAAAAAGCAGGGGTAGCCATCCTTATCTCAGATAAAGCAAAAGCAAAAATTGATGTATTTAAAAGAGATAAGGGAGGAAACTACATCCTGCTAAAGGGTAGCATAAACAACGAAGCAGTATCAATATTAAACATATATGCACCAAGTGGCATGGCATCCAACTTCCTAAAGAAGTTAAGAGAGTTGCAAGAAGAAATAGACAACAAAACTGTAATAATAGGAGATCTCAACCTTGCGCTCTCAGAATTAGGCAAATCAAACCACAAAACAAATAAGAAAGAAAATAAGGAAGTAAATAGAATATTAGAAAAATAAGGTATGTTGGATCTTTGGAGAAAATTGAATGGAGATAGAAAGGTATATACTTTCTTCTCAGCAAGTCATGGAACCTATTCAAAAACTGACCATATATTAGGACATAAAGACCTCAAAATTAAATGCAAGAAAGCAGAAATAGTAAATGCTTTCTTTTCAGATCATGATGCAATAAAAACTACATTCAACAAAAAGTTAGGGGAAAATAGACCAAAAAGTAATTGGAAACTAAACAATCTCATCTTAAAGAATGATTGGGTGAAGCAGCAAATTATAGATACAATTAATAATTTCACTCAAGATAATGACAATGATGAGACTTCATACCAAAACTTTTGGGATGCAGCCAAAGTGGTAGTAAGCCAAAACTAATTATCATTAGTTTCTATTTTTCAGTTCTAATTTTTAAAGAATTATTTTCTTCATTAGCTTTTTTATTTCTTTCTGTATATGTTCAATTGAGTTTTTAAGTGAATTGTTTTGATCTATGGAATTTATTTCCATTTCACTAATTTTTTTTTTAGTGAATTATTTTTTTTCCAATTCACTATCCTTAGAAGCTTATTTGAATAAAACTGAGAAAGAAAAGATTATTGAATTGGGCTTGCAAGTAAAAAAAACAAAAAAAGATCAAATTAAAAACCCCCAAACAAATACTAAATTTGAAATTCTAAAATTAAAAGGAGAAATTAAAAATATTGAAAGTAAAAAAAAAAACTATTGAACTAATTAATAAAACTAAGAGTTGGTTCTTTGATAAAGCCAATAAAATAGATAAGCCTTTGATAAATCTGATTAGAAAAAGGAGGGAGGAAAATGAAATTAGTAGTCTTAAAAATGAAAAGGGAGAACTTTCCACCAATGAAGAGGAAATTAGAGAAATAATAAAGAGTTATTTTGCCCAACTTTATGCTAATAAATTTGATAACCTAAGTGAAATGGATGACTACCTCCAAAAATATAGACTTCCCAGACTAACAGAGGAGGAAGCAAATTGCTTGAATTGTCCCATTTCAGAAAAAGAAATAGAACAGGCAATTAAACAACTCCATAAGAAAAAATCCCCAGGACCAGATGGATTTACATGTGATTTCTACCGAACACTTAAAGAACAATTGGTCCCAATGCTATATAAATTATTTGATAAAATAGGGAATGAAGGAGTCCTACCAAATTCCTTCTATGACACAGACATGGTACTGATACCTAAACCAGGTGGGTTGAAAACAGAGAAAGAAAATTATAGACCAATCTCCCTAATGAATATTGATGCTAAAATCTTAAATAAGTTATTAGCAAAAAGACAACAGAAAATCATCCCCAGGATAATACACAATGATCAAGTAAGATTTATACCAGGAATGCAGGGTTGGTTCAATATTAGGAAAACCATTAATATAATTGGCCATATTAATAACCAAATTAACAAAAACCACATGATCATCTCAATAGATGCAGAAAAAGCATTTGACAAAATCCAACATCCATTCTTATTAAAAAACACTTGAGAGTACAGGAGTAAATGGACTTTTCCTTAAAATAATCAGCAGCATCTATTTAAAACCATCAGTAAGCATCATATGTAATGGGGATAAACTGGAACCATTCCCAATAAGATCAGGAGTGAAACAAGTTTGCCCACTATCACCGTTACTATTTAATATTGTATTAGAAATGCTAGCTTTGGCAATAAGGGCTGAAAAAGAGATTAAAGGAATAAGAATAGGCAATGAGGAAACCAAATTATCACTCTTTGCCAACAATATGATGGTATACTTTGAAAACCCCAGAGATTCTGCTAAAAAGTTATTAGAAATAATCCACAACTTTAGCAAAGTTGATGGTTATAAAATAAACTCACATAAGTCATCAACATTCTTATATATCACTACCAAAACCCAACTGTCCAAGTTACAAAGAGAAATTCCATTTAAAGTAACTACTGATAATATAAAATATTTAGGAATCTATCTGCCAAGGGAAAATCTGAAACTTTATGAGCAAAATTACAGACCACTTTTCACACAAATTAAGTCTGATCTAACCAATTGGAAAAATATTAAATGCTCTTGCATAGGGCGAGCAAATATAATAAAGATGACAATATTACCTAAACTAATCTATTTAGTTAGCGCTATACCAATCAGACTCCCAAAAAAACTATTTTAATGACCTAGAAAAAATAACAAAATTCATATGGAAAAACAAAAGGTCAAGAATTTCAAGGGAATTAATGAAAAAAAAATCAAATGAAGGTAGCTTAGCTGTACCAGATCTAAAATTATATTATAGAGCAGCAGTTACCAAAACCATTTGGTATTGGCTAAAGAATAGATTAGTAGATCAGTGGAACAGGTTAGGTTTAAGGGACAAAACAGTCAACAACTATAGCAACCTAGTCTTTGACAAACCCAAAGACCCCAGCTTTTGGGATAATAACTTACTGTTTGACAAAAAATTGCTTGTTAATTTGGAAACTAATATGGCAGAAACTAGGCTTTGATCCCCACTTAACACTGTACACCAAGATAAGGTCAAAATGGATTCATGACCTAGACATAAAGAATGAAATTATTAATAAATTAGAGGAACACAGGATAGTTTACCTCTCAGACCTGTGGAAGGGATAGGAATTTATGACCAAAGCAGAATTAGAAATCATTACTCATCACAAAATAGAAAATTTCAACTATACCAAACTGAAAAGTTTTTGTACAAACAAAATTACTGCAGATAAGATTAGAAGGGAAGCAATAAATTGGGAAAATATTTTTACAGTCAAAGGTTCTGATAAAGGCCTCATTCCCAAAATATATAATTAACTCTAATTTATAAAAAACAAGCCATTCTCCAATTGAAAAATGGTCAAAGGATATGAACAAATAATTCTCAGATGAAGAAATTGAAACTATTTCTAGTCATATGAAAAGATGCTCCAAGTCATTATTAATCAGAGAAATGCAAATTAAGACAACTCTAAGATACCACTACACACCTGTCAGATTGGATAAAATGACACGAAAAAATAATGATAATTGTTGGAGGGGATGCGGGAAAACTGGAACATTGATGCATTGTTGGTGGAGTTGTGAACGAATCCAACCATTCTGGAGAGTAGTTTCGAACTATGCTCAAAAAGTTATCAAACTGGGCATACCCTTTGATCCAGCAGTGTTACTACTGGGCTTATTTCCCAAAGAGTTCATAAAGAAGGGAAAGAGACCTGTATGTGCACGAATGTTTGTGGCAGCGCTCTTTGTATTGGCTAGAAACTGGAAACTGAGTGGATGCCCATCAGATGGAGAATGGCTGAATAAATCATGGTATATGAATATTATGGGATATTATTTTTCTGTAAGAAATGACCAACAGGATGATTTCAGAAAGACCTGGAGAGACTTACATGAACTGATGCTGAGTGAAATGAGCAGGACCAGGAGATCATTATATACTTCAACAACAATACTATATGATGACCAGTTCTGATGGACCTGGCCATCCTCAGCAATGAGATCAACCAAATCATTTCCAATGGAGCAGTAATGAACTGAACCAGTTATGCCCAGAGAAAGAACTCTGGGTGATGACTAAAAACCATTACACTGAATTGCCAATCCTTATATTTATGCCCACCTGCATTTTTTATTTCCTTCACAAGCTAATTGTACAATATTTCAGAGTCTGATTCTTTTTGTACAGCAAAAGAACGTTTTGGTCATGTATACGTATTGTGTATCTAATTTATATTTTAATATATTTAACATCTACTGGTCATCCTGCCATCTGGGGGAGGGGGTGGGGGGTAATAGGTGAAAAATTGGAACAAGAGGTTTGGCAATTGTTAGTGCTGTAAAGTTACCCATACATATAACCTGTAAATAAAAGGCTATTAAATTAAAAAAAATAAAAAAAATAAACAACAATAACAAAAAAGGATTATCCAGAATCTGAAAGGCTCTACAATAAAGTATCACAGGGCCTGGAACACCATATACTGGAAAGCAAATGACCTGGGGATTAAAACCAATAATCAACTATGCATTGGGCTGAGCATCAGTTTTAAGGGAAGAGATAAATGTTCAATAAAGTAAGGGATTTTCAATCATTTCTATTGAAAAACCCATAACTACACTGACAGTTTGATCTTTAAACATAGGACTCAAGAGAGGCATGAAAAGCTAAACAGGAAAAAATATTAAAAGCTTAAATTGTTTATGTCCCTAGTTAGGAAAATGTTACTTGTAACTCCTGAGAACTGTATTTTTATTGGCCCAGATAGAGGAGACAAACATTGTCAGAAGGTGCAGATATGAATTGATTTTGATGTGATGATATCAAAGATAAAAATATTAAGGGATAGAACACGGATTACTAGAAGATTAAAGGAAGCAAAATCAGAATGAATTAAAAGTGAAGAGGAAAAAATATTTAAACTTAAATGTTAGAGCCAAGTAAGAAAGGGGATAAGCATTGTCTGAAGCTTCCCATCATTTATTGGCCCAGAAGAGGGAAAACATTTACATTTGCGATAGAAATTTTTATCCACTATCTATAGAAAGAGAGGAAAATTAGGGATATAAAGGGATTACTGAGAAAGGAAGAGCAAAAAACCACTAGGAAAAAGGCAGGAAAAGAGGAAAAGCATTATAGAAAAGAGAAGAAGGATAGGGGATAGATTAGAAACAAAAGCTATTAAAATAAGATAGGTGAGAAAAGAAATTATAGAATTATGTAGGGAGAAAATATATGGAGGAAAACACGATGGTAAAGTAATTGAAATGAAGATGAACCTTCTAAAAAAAGCCAACTAGAAGAGTGAATTAAGAAACAGAAAGTATAAGGAAAGAAGTTGAAAAGAAAACATTTGAAACAAACACTATTAAAAAAAGATAGGGTGAAAAAAGAGAACAAAAGAATATGTAGGGGAGAAAATAGTATGGAGGAAAATACACAGCTGGTAATTATAATTGAATATAAATAGATGAACTCTTCTATAAAAAAAGCAATTAGCAGAGTGAATTAAGAAACAGAATACTACAATATGCTGTTTAAAAGAAACACATTTGAAACAGAGAGCTACATAGAGAGTAAGATTAAAAGGCTGGATCAGAATTTATTATGTATGCTTCAGCCAAAACAACCAAAAAAAAAAAAGTAGATGTAACAATCTCAATCTCAGATAAAGCAAAATCAAAAATAGATCTAATTAAAAGAGATAAGGAGATTACATCTTTTTTAAAGGATCCTATAGACAATGACATGGTATTGATATTAAATGTATGTACACAAAGAAATACAGAATACAAATTCTTAGAGAAGTTATATCAGTTACAAAAAGAAATAGGTAGCAAAACTGTACTAGTAGAGAACTTCACCATCCCCCTCTCATTAGAGAAATCTAACCACAAAATAAACAAGACATAACCTAAGTAGTTTAATAGAACCTTAGAAAAGTTATGCATGATATACATCTAGATATAACAGAATAGCTATAGAATAGCTATAGAAAGGAATATACTTTTTTTTTCTCAAGGGTACATGAAACCTACCCAAAAATTGATCATGTATTGGGGCATAAAAATACTCACTATCAAATGCATAAAGGCAGAAATAGGAAATGTTTCATTTCCAGACCATGAGGCAATAAAAATTGTAATCAACAATGGATCAAAGAAAGATAGACTAAAAACCAATTGGAAATGAAATTATCTAATTCTAAATAATGAATGGGTCAAACAAATTATAGGAACAATCCATAATTTTATCTAAGAGAATGACAATAATGACCTAATGTACAAAAATCTATGGTATGCAGACAAAGAAGTTCTTAGAGGAGATTTTTATATCTCTAAGTAGTTAAATGAATACAATAAAGAATGGGGAGATAAATGAACAGGGTATGCAACTAAATTAAGGCAACTAAAAATTTAAACCCCAATTAAATAATAATTCAGAAATACTAAAATTCAAAGGAGAATTTATAAAATTGAAAGAGTCAAACTTTAATTAATAAATAAAACTAAGAGCTGGTATGAAAAAAAAGATAAATCTTTGGTCAATTTGATTAGAAAAAGGAAATAAAAAAATCACCATCATCAAAAATGAAAAGGGAGATCTTATCATGAATGATGAAGAAATAAAAGTAACAATTAGTAGCTATTTTGCCCAACTATATGGCAACAAATCCAAAATTCTAAGCAAGATGGATGAATATTTACAAAAATATAAATGTGCAGATTAATAGAAGTGAAAATAAATTATTTAAATATTTCCATTTAAGAAAAATAAATTGAACAAACTACTAATAAACTCCTGAAGAAAAAACAATTTCCAGGGCTAGATGAATTCACAGATGAATTCTACTATCTATTTATAAAAAAAAATTCTAATACTATGTAAACTATTTGAAAAAATAGAATCCTACCAAATTCCTTCTGTGATTCAAATTATAGTACTGATATCTAAACCAGGAAGAGCCAAAACAGAGAAAGAAAATTGCAGACCAATCTCCCTAATGAATATTGATACAAACATTTTAAATAAAATATTAGTAAAAAAATTATAGCAACTTATCAACAAGATATACCATAAATGCAAGTCTGGTTCAATATCAGGAAAACTATTACCAAAATCAATCATATTAATAATAAATATAATAATGTCAATAGAAGCATAAAATTGCTTTGACAAAATACAACATACAATACAAAATACAATCTTATTAAAAAGTCTAAAGATAGGAATGAAGTGAGTTTTCCTTAAAATAAAAGGCCGTATCTACCTAAAAATCATCAGCAAGCTCATTTGTAATAGTCAAGAAGCTAAATGGAACAAGGATTCCATTTTCTCAGCAATATTTTTAACCCATCCCACCCATTACCTTATCTTCTATCATCCCTCCCCCCTCTCTTACCTTTTTCCCTAGTGTTTCTGCTCTCCCTTCTATTCGGTCCTTCCTTTTTCTTTTCCTTTTCTTCATCATACTTCTTTATAGGGTTAGATAAAATTTTTAGAGCCAAACCTGATGACCTCAAGCTTAACATTGCTCATCCCCCTCCTTTCTTTCCCTACATTGTAAAAGGTCTTTTTGCATGTCTTCATGTGAACTAATTTTCCCATTATATGTCCCCCTTTCCTCTTTTCCCAGTATATACCTTGTTTTGTCCCTTTATGTCTCCAGTTTCATCATCTGGGAATATTTTATTCATATCCCTTGACCATTTATTAATTGGAAATCTCTTTATATATCATAGAAATAAGGTTTTTGATGGAAACTGGAAGATCTCAAGCAGCATCCAAACATTACTAACCATTTTGGCTCCCCTCCCAGAAGTCCTCAAGGATAGCCATGATCACCATTATTCAATATTGTACTAGAAATACTGACTATTGCCATAAGAAAAGAAAAAGAAATTAAAAGAATTATAATAGGCAATGAGGAGATAAAACTATTATTCTTTGCAGATAATATAATATACTTAGAAAATCCCAGAATTCATCCAAAATTTACAGAAACAAAGAGCAGCTTTAACAAAGTTGCAGAATGTAAAATAAACCCATACAAACCCTTTTAATCGATGTGATTTAGACATAAACCAGACAAAATTATTTTCAAGGTAGTATTAAAAACTAGTACATCTTATAGCTTTAGTTTTCTTTATTCCATTTGTCCAAGTAATTTCTGATTGTCAATAGTCTGTTTCTGGTATTTATGCATTTTGAGGATTCGTCTTTTTACTGCCAAAGATAACATAAGAATGAAGAACAAAGTTGGTCAAGTTGTAATTTTAAAAAAGGAAAAAAAAAAAGCTTTGCTTATCTTCTTATGTTGAATTTTCATGCTGCCTTTGAGAAGACAAATGAACTCAACTTTTTTAGGGAGAAATGTGTAAAATTTCAGAAAAAATGAATAAAAAATTTTCAAATTTTATTCATTTTGGATTATAGCATTATAGTAGGAGAATTTCAAGTTAAAGTACCTCAGGAATGTTTTTATTGGAAACAATTGGGAGCCTCTTGGCTAGGGCCATAACATCCTGATGAAAGGTATATTAAGATTCACAATATTCTCTTCTATCTAAATTTAGATTCTATTTAATCAGCTCTCTCTATATTATTATGCTAGAATATAACTTTCTTGAGGGCAGGGATTGTTTTTCTTTTTATATTTTTAACTCTAACACTAGCACACTGCTTGACCCAAATGCTTAAGAAATTACTGTTGAATTAAAATTGGGTTCATACTTCTGTTTTCCTGATTTAGTAAAGACATATTGTGGAAAAAATTTATAACTATAAGTTCAAGTATGTTTAACTAATCAAAGAAATAATATATACAATTTAGAAAATGAATATTTTGAAAGTATATACTGTATCATTCTAGTTTGAACTTTTTGAAGTGCCAAGCACTCAGTTTTGTATTAAAAAGACAAAGGGAAATTATTTCACATTTGGATAAAATATTCTATTAAAAGAGTTCTCCAAAATGTTATTGTTTCATGTCCAGAAAAGATGAACCATATACTTGTTTTAAAAGTCTGATAATTAATGGATTTTATTTAGGCACAGATAATTGATGTGCTTTTGCACCAGAAATTTTAATTGAGGAGCTACTTAGAGGGTAGGTAACATTTTCAGATATTTAGAAAAATTAAAAGAAATGGTATTATCATCAAGATTTTTGGGAAATTATGCAAAATAATTGCTAAAAGATCAGAGAGAGGCAGAGTCAAGATGGCTGATTAAGAGGAAGAAGTAGTGCTAATTTCTCCTCAAGACAACTTTCCCACAAAAGAGATTGAAAATATAACAGATGAGAGCTAATCAGGAAACCCAAGGAGAAAAATCAGTGAGAATCATATTTAAAAGGAAATAGAGAGAGTGGATACACTAGAGATGAGGTCTAAGGTAATGTGCATAGAAAAAAGTGTTATCATGCAAGACCTAAAAGAGGCTAAAGGATATATACAAGGTTAAGATATTCTCACTTTTCCAGTCTGAGTTTGTAACCTTGTATAGAGGAGGACATAGACACCAATTGGCAGTTATTTTTTTTTCCACTGGAATGATTATGGAATCTAGGATATATAATGCAATATGAGAAAATTCGGGGGGGGGGGGAAATAGTGGTTAGATCTCTTTGATCATAGAAACATCTTTCTATCTTCATTATAATCTCTGTCCTTGTCTGAACCCACAGCAGAATGATGAAGACTGAAAGCTGAAAAAAAAGGAGCATGTAGCTCTGTTATTCTGAATCTGCAGGCCTTTCTATTTTGCTGAGAGTGGTTAAAGATTAAATCAAGAAAGAGTCTTCTAGAATTTCTAACCAATGGTAAATCAACTGAATTTCATGCAGACCTAAATTCTGATCAGGAATTTCCAGTGATAAAACGAATCTTACTATTCTGAATAAGATCACTTTAGAAGTATATAAAGTCTGTAGATCCCCTGACTGAACTGTGTAAAATATCCTGGGTTAACACAGTACTCAATAATTTAATAAAGAGAAGATTAAACAGATGCAGCTCAGTTCCTTCTATAATTAAATAGAATCTGTGTCAGGAAATATATTGGAAGAATGATCAAACAAACTAATAAAAATGATATATTTTTAAGAACTAATATGGTGACAGAGATAATAAAGCCAGGCTAGAAATAGAAATTGATTTTAAAACATCTACAAACAAAGCTTCAAATAAAAAAAAAGTTCAAGTTAAACTAGAATTACAGACGAGATGAAACAAAAGTTTTTGTTTGCTTTTTTAAGAGAAGTAACAATGATTTTGAAAGTCACAAAAATATTTTTAGTACCTCTTTGTGTAGTGGCAAAGCAATGGAAATCAAAGAGATATTCATCAATCAGGGAATGAGTAAATAAGGTATGGTATATTATTATGATGGAATATTATTTTCTGTAAGAAATGTTGAGCAGAATAATTTCAGAAAAAAAATGAAGACTGAAATGAACTATTCCAAAGTGAAATAAGTAGAACCAGAACAACATTGTACACAGTAACAGAAATATTTTAAGTATGAACAGATATGAATGACTTAACTGATCTGATCAATAGCATGATAGAAGTCAATTCCAAAAAAAATATATGCTGAACACCCTCTAGAATGAGAACTGATGAGCTATGAATGTATTTTGAAGCATACTTTTCCCACTTTATTTTTCTTGTGTTTGTAAGTGTTTGTAGCTCGGTTGTATGTTTGTGTATATGTGTTTGTTTTGCAACTTGGCTAATACAGAAATTGGCTTTCTGGAACTTTAACTCTAAAAGCATTATCAGATTGCTTAAGGGTGTGGAAGGAAAGAAGCTAGAAGTTATTTTTTTAATTAATTAATTTTTATATGTAATTGCAAAATATTTAATGAATTAAATAGAAAAGGGGAAAGAAACATTATGGATTATTCTGTGCTACAGAAAACTAGAAAGCAATATGGAAGAAATTAGAATTAGATTAACACTTTACACTATATTGTATAATAAGCACAAAATTACTTTTAATATTAAAGATCACATATATACCTTTCACAGTTATGGGTACAAGATGTATTCTTAGTCAAATATAAGAAAGAAGAAATTACAGAAGTTAAAAGACATAACTTTGATTACATGGAACTGAAAATATTCTATCCAAGCAAACGTAATGCACCTAGTATCAGAGAAGGGAATTATTCAAATCACTAATAAGAGAAATGAAAAGCAAAAAAACCCAAGATTACACATAACATTCATGAAGTTTACAAAGGTGAAAAAACATGGAAATAGCAAATATAGGAATGATTGTGAGAAGACATAAGCACTAGTTCATTAATGGTGGAACTGTGAATCACTATAGATTTGTATTTTTTAGATTTTTGAACTAAATACAAAATAAGAAAAGAAAGACAGAAAAGGGAAACAAAACAATGTGGAACAAAACATTGTCATATTCAGAATATCAGGGAGAAGTTAAGAAATATAACATTAAATTTCGATTTCAAGAAAGCATTTATAATAATATAAGAACTTACATTTATAAGTGTTTATCTTTGCTTTGCTTCCTTTTAGTTTTTCTTTTGTCCTCTGCTGTGTACTTCTTACTTTAGTCTTTTTTTCCCCTTTAATTACCCCCATTTCCTCTATGCACAGATATATGTATGTATGTATGTATATGTATATACATATGCATATATACATACACACAGATTCATACCTATTCACAGAGCTCCACTCAAATACATGAATCTATATACATACATATATAGAACTACAAGCATACATAGCCACTATATTCAGACACTTTTATATGTGCATATTCATTTATCCATATATAAACATGCACCTAAAACAATTATAATATGTTTGATATATAATGTATTTTTCCTTCTCTTTTTTTAGAAAATATTTTTGTTTAATTTTTAAATTATTCTTTTGAAAAAACACAATAAGAAAAAAAGAAAAAAACAGAAAAAGAATACTAAACAAAATTAAGCAAAGCAAAAGGGAACATTGTCATGTATTCAATAGAACATCAGGGACGATTCATAATATATAACAAATTACCACATTAAAAATAAAGTGTGTATATATACACATGAATCGTATGTATGTATATATGCATATATACATACACACACATACATAAACTCCTTGGGATTTTCCTTGTGAGATCTTTTTCTAAGAGTGATCACTCAATTATTTCAATGAGTATTTCCCCCTTTATTTCTAGAATATCAGGGCAGTTTTCTTTAATGATATCTTGTAAAACACTATGTAAGTTCCTTTGTTTTTGGACATGGCCTTCAAGTATTTCAGGATAATTTTAAAATTGTTTTTTCTAAATCTATTTTCTAGATAGCTGAGGTACCAAAGAGGTATTTCACATTTTCTTCCATTTTTTCTTTCTTTTTAGTTTATTTAACAGATTTTTACTGTCTCACAAAGTCATTAGCATCTACTTACCTTTTTCTAGTTTTTAATGTATGATTTGCTTCAGTTAGCTTTTGAATCTCTTTTTTACATTTGGTTAATTTTACTGTTTAAAGAGTTGTTTTCGGGGGGCGGAGCCAAGATGGCGGAGAAGACACACGCGACTTTCTAAGCTCTTCTCTTACCCTCTTTATCAATATTATATCGAGCCTCAAAAATAGTCTTGACTGCTACAATTCGTAAAGATAAGAAGTAGAACAACTCACCGGCCGAAGAAAATCTGCAGTCTCGCCAAAAAAGGTTGGTTCCGGGGCCAGGGGGGAGATCGGTGCAGACTGGGAGAGAAATTAGGTTCCAAGGAGAGTTTCAAACCCAGGGTGAAGGCACAGATCTCAGCACAAGTGCCCAGCCCCAACCGGCAGTAGGGCTTTTCCTTGGGGCAGTTGTGATCCTGCACAGCAGGAGGACGCAGCCCGGGTTAGCCTCCAATCTGCGCAGTGGGGAGCTCGGCTTGGGTCCATAGAACTTTTCCAGGGCCGATTTGCATCAGGCAGAGACGCTGGGCAGAGTTTGTGGCTGTCTGCGTTCTGCGGTCAACTGCTAATACTCACAGTCCCACAAGAGGCTCCAGCCTGGTGCAGTGACACTTTCACCACTTAGTCTCTAGCCAAGGGCAATCGATAATCCACTCAGCCCTACTAAGCAGTTTGATAGCTCAGCCAGTGCTGAATCCACTTCCTGTTGGGGGAAGGGAAAACTCTCACCCAGAGCACTCCCATACCTCGGAGCTGGAAATCGGTTTACATCTTTCCCTGCTCTGCAGAGGAAGCTGGTAACCCCCTTGCCCTAAGAGACCTACCCAAAGGCTTTAAAACATGAATAAAAAGATGAAAAGAAAATCGACAGCTTCTATGCAGAAAAAGAGCAGGTCAGCAAACCTGAAGAGACCTCAAACAGCAAAATGCATCAGACTGTCCTCCTTTCATAATGCTCTCATAGAAGAGACCATTAAAAGTCTCAAAAGAGAGTTAGAAGATAAATGGGGAAAGGAAAGAGAAGCCTTACAAGAGAGCAACAACTTCCTGAAATACGAATTGGAAAAGTTAAAAAATTCCCAGGAAGTGCAGGGAAACAAAATTGGTGAATTGGAAAAATAAAAAATCTCAGGAAAGTAAGAATTGTGAATTGAAAAATAAAGAATTCACTAGAAAGTAGGATTTGAATTGGAAAAGACAAAGAACCTCAAGAAAGTAGGATCCGTGAATTGGAAAAGACAACGAACACAGCAAGAAAGTAGGATATGTGAATTGGAAAAAGAAAATAATTCACTAAAAAAAAAAAATTAGTGAAATGGAAAAAAATTCCACAGACCAAAACAATACATTCAAAAACTCAATTGGACATATACAGAAAGAAGTAAAAAAAGCTATTGAAGAAAATAATTCTTGAAAAATTAGAACTGAACAAATTGAAACTAATGATTCATTGAGACAGCAAGAATCAGTCAAACAAAAACAAAAAAATGACAAACTGGAAAAAACCACAAATTTTCTACTTGCAAAAACAACAGACTTGGAAAATAGATCTAGGAGAGATAATCTGAGGATTATTGGACTTTCTGAAAACTATGATGAAAAAAAGAGCCTAGATACTATTTTACAAGAAATCATCAAAGAGAACTGCCCAGATGTAATAGAATCAGAAGGTAAAATAGGCATTGAAAGAATTCATCGAACACCTTCTGAAAGAAACCCTAAAATAAAAACCCCAAGGAATATTGTGGCAAAATTTCAGAACTATCAGATTAAGGAAAAAATTTTACAAGCAGCCAAAAAAAACCATTTAAATACCGAGGTGCCACAATAAGGATCACCCAAGATCTGGCTGCCTCTACATTAAAGGAAAGAAGGGCCTGGAATATGATATTCCGAAAGGCACAAGAACTTGAGATGCAGCCAAGAATAAACTACCCAGCTAAGCTGAGCATTTTCTTCCAGGGAAGAAGATGGACATTTAATGAAACAAATGAATTCCATTTGTTTCTGAAGAAAAAAACCAGAACTAAACAAAAAATTTGATCTCCAACCATAGAACTCAAGAGATGCAGAAAAGGTAAAAATAACTCTTGAGAATTGTATTTCTGTTGTGGATATACAAAAAGAATACATGTATAATTTGATTGTACTGATATAACATAAAAAAGGGAAGTAGATATGGAAAAGGGATGATGGCAGAATAAGGTGGGAAGGAGGGATAAAAGAGGGAAACCACATCCCACAAAGAGGCTAAGGAAACTTATCATATCTGAGGGAATTTAGAGAGGGGGAGGAACATTGTGTGAATCTTACTCTCATCAGAGTTGGCTCAAAGAAAAAATAATTGACATTTGTTTTAGAGAAAATTCTCTCTCGCCTCATTAAAAACGGGGGAGAGGAAAAGGGAAAAGAAAAGAGTAATAAGGGAAGGAAGGGGGAAAGACTCAAAGGGGGGGAGGGAGGGATTATAAAGAGGATAAGATCGTGATACAAGAGGGGTACATAAGTTTAAAAGGGGGAAAGAGGGTTGGGGGAGGCAAGAATAAGTAAAGCACAATCTGGGGTTATTAGGATGGCAGGAAATACAGATTTAGTAATTCTAACCGTAAATGTGAATGGGATGAACTCCCCCATAAAGAGGAGGCAGATAGCAGACTGGATCAAAAGTCAGAACCCTACAATATGTTGTTTACAAGAAACACATTTAAAGCAGGGGGATACATATAGAGTAAAGGTAAAAGGCTGGAGCAAAATCTATTATGCTTCAGGTGAAGTCAAAAAAGCAGGGGTAGCCATCCTTATCTCAGATCAAGCAAAAGTAAAAATTGATCTAATTAAAAGAGATAAGGAAGGAAACTACATCCTGCTAAAGGGTAGCATAAACAACGAAGCAATATCAATATTAAACATATATGCACCAAGTGGTATGGCACTCAACTTCCTAAAGGAGAAGTTAAGAGAGTTGCAAGAAGAAATAGACAACAAAACTGTAATAGTAGGAGATCTCAACCTTGCACTCTCAGAATTAGACAAATCAAACCACAAAACAAATAAGAAAGAAATTAAAGAAGTAAATAGAATATTAGAAAAATTAGGTATGTTGGATCTTTGGAGAAA
This sequence comes from Sarcophilus harrisii, assembly GCF_902635505.1. Classification (NCBI taxonomy): domain Eukaryota; kingdom Metazoa; phylum Chordata; class Mammalia; order Dasyuromorphia; family Dasyuridae; genus Sarcophilus; species Sarcophilus harrisii. Next base: position 373,438,236 of record NC_045428.1, read on the forward strand.
ATTGAATGGAGATAGAAGGGAATATACTTTCTTCTCAGCAGTTCATGGAACCTATTCAAAAATTGACCATATATTAGGACATAAAGACCTCAAAATTAAATGCAAGAAAGCAGAAATAGTAAATGCTTTCTTTTCAGATCATGATGCAATAAAAACTACATTCAACAAAAAGTTAGGGGGAAATAGACCAAAAAGTAATTGGAAACTAAACAATCTCATCTTAAAGAATGATTGGGTGAAGCAGCAAATTATAGATACAATTAATAATTTCACTCAAGATAATGACAATGATGAGACATCATACCAAAATTTGTGGGATGCAGCCAAAGCGGTAATAAGAGGGAATTTTATATCCTTAGAGGCTTACTTGAATAAAACAGAGAAAGAAAAGATTAATGAATTGGGCTTGCAACTAAAAAAACTAAAAAGACCAAATTAAAAACCCCCAATCAAATACTAAATTGGAAATTCTAAAATTAAAAGGAGAAATTAAAAATATTGAAAGTAAAAAAACTATTGAACTAATTAATAAAACTAAGAGTTGGTTCTATGAAAAAGCCAATAAAATAGATAAGCCTTTGGTAAATCTGATTAGAAAAAGGAGGGAGGAAAATGAAATTAGTAGTCTTAAAAATGAAAAGGGAGAACTTTCCACCAATGAAGAGGAAATTAGAGAAATAATAAGGAGTTATTTTGCTCAACTTTATGCCAATAAATTTGATAACCTAAGTGAAATGGATGACTACCTCCAAAAATATAGACTTCCCAGACTAACAGAGGAGGAAGTAAATTGCTTGAATAGTCCCATTTCAGAAAAAGAAATAGAACAGGCAATTAAACAACTCCCTAAGAAAAAATCCCCAGGACCAGATGGATTTACATGTGAATTTTACCAAACATTTAAAGAACAATTGGCCCCAATGCTATATAAATTATTTGATAAAATAGGGAATGAAGGAGTCCTACCAAATTCCTTCTATGACACAGACATGGTACTGATACCTAAACCAGGTAGGCTGAAAACAGAGAAAGAAAATTATAGACCAATCTCCCTAATGAATATTGATGCTAAAATCTTAAATAAGATATTAGCAAAAAGACTACAGAAAATCATCTCCAAGATAATACACTATGATCAAGTAGGATTTATACCAGGAATGCAGGGCTGGTTCAATATTAGGAAAACTATCAATATAATTGGCCATGTTAATAACCAAATTAACAAAAACCATATGATCATCTCAATAGATGCAGAAAAAGCATTTGATAAAATCCAACATCCATTCCTATTAAAAACACTTGAGAGTATAGGAATAAATGGACTTTTCCTTAAAATAATCAGCAGCATCTATTTAAAACCATCAGTAAGCATCATATGTAATGGAGACAAACTGCAACCATTCCCAATAAGATCTGGAGTGAAACAAGGTTGCCCACTATCACCGTTACTATTTAATATTGTATTAGAAACGCTAGCTATAGCAATAAGAGCTGAGAAAGAGATTAAAGGAATAAGAATAGGCAATGAGGAAGCCAAATTATCACTCTTTGCCGATGACATGATGGTATACTTAGAGAACCCCAGAGATTCTACTAAAAAGTTATTAGAAATAATCCACAACTTTAGCAAAGTTGCTGGTTATAAAATAAACCCACATAAGTCATCAGCATTCTTATATATCACTAACAAAATCCAACAGTCAGAGTTACAAAGAGAAATTCCATTTAAAGTAACTACTGATAATATAAAATATTTAGGAATCTATCTGCCAAGGGAAAATCAGAAACTTTATGAGCAAAATTACAGACCACTTTTTACACAAATTAAGTCTGATCTAACCAATTGGAAAAATATTAAATGCTCTTGGATAGGGCGAGCAAATATAATAAAGATGACAATATTACCTAAACTAATCTATTTATTTAGCGCTATACCAATCAGACTCCCAAAAAACTATTTTAATGACCTAGAAAAAATAACAACAAAGTTCATATGGAAAAACAAAAGGTCAAGAATTTCAAGGGAATTAATGAAAAAAAAATCAAATGATGGTGGCTTAGCTGTACCAGATCTAAAATTATATTATAGAGCAGCAGTTACCAAAACTATTTGGTATTGGCTAAGGAATAGATTAGTTGATCAGTGGAATAGATTAGGTTCAAGGGATAAAACAGTCAACAAATATAGCAACCTAGTCTTTGACAAACCCAAAGATCCCAGCTTTTGGGATAAGAACTTACTGTTTGATAAAAATTGCTGGGAAAATTGGAAACTAATATGGCAGAAACTAGGCATTGATCCATACTTAACGCCGTACACCAAGATAAGGTCAAAATGGGTTCATGACCTAGGCATAAAGAATGAAATTATTAATAAATTAGAGGAACATAGGATAGTTTACCTCTCAGACCTGTGGAAGGGGAAGGTCTTTATGACCAAAGCAGAACTAGAGATCATTACTGATCACAAAATAGAAAATTTCGATTATACCAAACTGAAAAGTTTTTGTACAAACAAAACTAATGCAGACAAGATTAGAAGGGAAGCAATAAACTGGGAAAATATTTTTACAGTCAAAGGTTCTGATAAAGGCCTCATTTCCAAAATATATAGAGAATTAACTCTAATTTATAAAAAATCAAGCCATTCTCCAATTGAAAAATGGTCAAAGGATATGAACAGACAATTCTCAGATGAAGAAATTGAAACTATTTCTAGTCATATGAAAAGATGCTCCAAGTCATTATTAATCAGAGAAATGCAAATTAAGACAACTCTAAGATACACTCACACACCTGTCAGATTGGCTAAGATGACAGGAAAAAATAATGATGATTGTTGGAGGGGATGTGGGAAAACTGGGACATTGATTCATTGTTGGTGGAGTTGTGAACGAATCCAACCATTTTGGAGAGTAGTTTGGAACTATGCTCAAAAAGTTATCAAACTGTGCATACCCTTTGATCCAGCAGTGTTACTACTGGGATTATATCCCAAAGAGATTATAAAGAAGGGAAAGGGACCTGTATGTGCACGAATGTTTGTGGCAGCCCTTTTTGTAGTGGCTAGAAACTGGAAACTGAATGGATGTCCATCAGTTGGAGAATGGCTGAATAAATTGTGGTATATGAAAATTATGGAATATTACTGTTCTGTAAGAAATGACCAACAGGATGATTTCAGAAAGGCCTGGAGAGACTTACACGAACTGATGCTGAGTGAAATGAGCAGGACCAGGAGATCATTATATACTTCAACAACAATACTAGATGATGACCAGTCCTGATGGATCAGGCCATCCTCAGCAACGAGATCAACCAAATCTTTTCTAATGGAGCAGTAATGAACTGAACTAGCTATACCCAGAAAAAGAACTCTGGGAGATGACTAAAAACCATTACATTGAATTCCCAGTCCCTATATTTATGCACACCTGCATCTTTGATTTCCTTCACAAGCTAATTGTACAATAATTCAGAGTCTGATTCTTTTTGTACAGCAAAATAATGTTTTGGTCATGTATACTTATTTTGTATCTAAGTTATATTTTAATATATTTAACATCTGCTGGTCATCCTGCCATTTAGGGAGGGTGGGGGGGTAAGAGGTGAAAAATTGGAACAAGAGGTTTGGCAATTGTTAATGCTGTAAAGTTACCCATGTATATATCCTGTAAATTAAAGGCTATTAAAAAAAAAAAATTGGAACAAGAGGTTTGGCAATCGTTAATGCTGTAAAGTTACCCATGTATATATCCTGTAAATAAAAGGCTATTAAATTAAAAAAAAATAAATAAAAATAAAGAGTTGTTTTCTTCAGACTTTTTTTTCCTTCCTTTTCTAAACTGTTGACTCTCTCATGCCTATCTCTCATTTCCTTTCTCACTTTTTCTTCTACCTCTCTTATTTGTCTTTTAAAGTCTTTTTGAGCACTTCCAAGAAGACTCTTTGGGCTCGAGACCAATTCATATCACTCTGAGATTTCTTGTGGACATTTTTTCCTCATCTGAGTTAGTGTTTTGGTCTGCCCTGTCAACTTTTTATAGTCAGGTTTCTGTTCATTTTGTATTTCCTCTTTTTTTTACACTTTTATGGCTGAGCTCTGCTCCTGGATAAAGAGGGTTCTTTCCCAAGCTTCCTGGGCAGCTCTGAGCCTTGGCTTTGAGCACACAGGCCCCTTTTATTTGCCTGGGCTAGTTTTACCTGGCCCTTTCAGGAAACAGCCTGTTTTTTCAGAGTTTATTTTCTGAACTTAGACTGGAAGATGTCCCACTGATTTGTTCCTCTACTGAGCTAGGGGGTTTTAATTGCTGATTTTCTGTGATTAAGACCCTCTCACCAGCTTTTTCAGAGTCTCTTTGATGTGGGCATTCTGAACACCCATTTCACCCCAGTGAGACTGATCTTCCTTGAAGTTTTTCTAGTCTATTTTGAACTGGAGAGAGATTTCATTCCATCAGTCTGTTTAGAGGCTTGGTTTCATGTGATTTTAGAGAGAAACTTGGAGAACTCAAGCAGCTTTCTTATCTTACTCCACCATCTTGGCTCCATTCCCAGAAGTCTTTAATGATGCCCATTATCACTTTGATTAGTCAACATTGTTCTATACATGTTGGCTTTAACAATAAGAGAAAAAAAGAAATAAAAGGAATTAGATTAAGCAATGAGGACATAAAACTATTACTCTTTGAATATTATATGATGACACATTTAGAAAATCCCAGAAATCATCCAAAATTAATTGGAAACAAGTAGCAGCTTTAGCACAGTTGCAGAATATAAAGCAAACCCACACAAATCATCAGAATTTCTACATATTACTGACAAGATCTTCATCAAGAGATAGAAAACAAATTCCATATAAAATACCTAAAGACAAAATAAAATATTTGAGTGTCTACCTGCCAAGACAAATCTAGGAACTACACAAATATAATTACAAAACACTTTTCACATAAGTCAGATTTAAACAATTTGAAAAAAAATATTAATTGTTCATGGCCAGGCCTAATTGGTCTACTTGTTCAGTGTCACACTAATCAAATTACCAACAAATGTTTATACAATAAGAAAAAGTAATAACAAAATTCATCTGGAAGAACATTTCTATGAAATAATTACTCTTTTTACCTTTTGCTAGATTTTTTTTTCCTTTCCCAATCATTCTTTCAAGTTACCCAATTATTCATGTAAATATTAATCATATGATATATATTTCTATGTATAAAACATATTTGATCAAGTTAAGTTCCTTGAAATTAATCTTTGATATTGATTGTTCTAATGTTAAATTTTCAATAAAGTTCTGGTTTGGTTAAAAGAAAGTCCTGAACACTTGGAACTTCACTGAATGTCCTTTTTTTTTTTTTAATTCAATATTGTGGATAATTTTGTTGGATATATTTTTGGTCACAGGCCTAGTTCTTTTGATTGCCAGTATATATCATTACAGTCCCTGGAGTCTTTTATTCTAAGACCTGTTGATAAGTTCTATCCAATTCTAATTTTAGCTCCAGTATTTTTGAATTGTTTTTTCTTGTTTCTGAGAAAATTTTCTCTTTGACCTGAGAGTTTTGAAATTTGACAATAGTATTCCTATGTGTTTTTCACAAAGAATTTCTTTGAAGTGCTCATCAGTGGATTCTTTCTACTTCTATTTTCTTCTCATGTTTTATCACTCCAGAACAGTTGTTTTGGGTTATTTTTTGCATTATTGTTCCAAGGTTCTTTTATTGGTCACAACTTTCAGGGAGTCCGATTATTCTTCTAATTTCTCTTCTTGATTTGTTCTTCAGATTTGTTGCTTTTCTTATGTTTCATATTCTGCTCTTTTTTCATTCTTTTTTTTTTGTTTTGTTTTGTTATTTGTTGGCCTTGTAGCTTTCCTGGCTTTGCTTTTCACAATTCTAATTTTCAAAGAATTATCTTCTTTTTAAAACTCTGAATCTCCTTTTCTAATTGAATAATTTTTTTCATAATCTTTTTGTTTTTCTTGGATGGTTTTAGTTTTTTTTTTCTCCTCAATCTCTCTCATTTGTTTTTTCAAGTCTTTTTTTTAAATTTTTCTTTAAATTCTCTCTGACAAGGGAGCAATTTATTGTTATTCTTTGGAGTAGAAAACACTTTTTTTACTTAATGTCCTTTTCTGAAGATGAACCCTGGAATTCCCTATTTCCATAGTAAATTTCTCTGGTTCGATTCTTTCTTCTTTGCCGGTTCATTTTTTTTTCTTTAATGAGAAGTATTATTCTAAACACCTCTAATCATGAAGGATGGTGCCTTTAGGGTTATGTCAGCTCTACTTTTTGACCCAGAACCCAAAACCAAAAGCATCATTCTCCTTCAAGTGCCTGCAACCAACAGCATCCCTGTCTCACTGCTTCTGCACTCCTGGTGTGCTGGTTCTTTTCACTCAGAACCATGTTTCTGTAGCACAGATAGGCCTGGTCTTTCTAATCAACAGAGATTTCCTCTGGGGATTCAAATCCAAACCCCCCAAGTTGTCAGAGAGATGAATGTTTTTCTGGTTCCTGCTGAGGCTTTAGCCAAACCCAGGTAGCCCCAGGGTTCCCCATTTGCAATTTCTGTGGAACTATCCTAGAGGTATTTTCACTTTACCATATTCGGTCCCCCACCTGGGATTCTTGCATTGTCCCAGGAGCACCAAGTCTGTTCTGCCCCAAGTGTTTTTTATGTTTCACCAATCTATATTCACACTGAGGCACAAATTTGTTATGTTTATGGGGAAAATCTGGAGAGCCTGAAATTTACTGACGTACTCCATCATCTCCTCAGAATCATCCCAGTGTAGATATTTTGAAAAGCAATTTGGAATTTTGCCAAAAAAAAATAAATAAATCATTTGATCCAGAGATTCCACCAGTAGCTATATATGTCGAGAAAGTAATTTATAAGGAGAAAAGATGTATAAATAATAAGTATTTATAGCAGGGCTTGCTGTAATAGCAAAGAATTAAAAATAAGGTAGATGTCTACTGATTGGGAAGTAACTAAACCAATTATGATTCATGGATGCAATGAAATTTTTTATTGTCATAAGAAAAGATGAATACATGAATTAGTATGTAAAGATTTATATGATATGTTATAGAGTGAAGTAAGTAGAACAGTATATACAACTAAGTGGTAGAGTGGACAGAATGCTAGACTTATAGTCAATAAGTCAATAATTCATATTGTACCTCTCTCATTCTCATTTTCCTAATTTTTGAAAGGGGGAATAATAACTCTGGTGTATAGGTAGAATTTGTGTGTTTCTGTATAAAGTCGTTATGAAGATCAAATGAGATTAACATGTAAAACATTTTGAAACTTAAAGTAACACATGTATAAAGATGTATATATATATTTATATATATATACACTCATATACAGATTGTATATATACATATAAAACATATAAACATGTGATATTATATAAAATAGTTATAAAACAATATAATCAATTATATGAATGTGTTAAGTAGATAGCAATATGAAAGGAAGAACAAAAACAAAACAATGTTTAAAAATACTTTGTAAAATTAAAGATAAGAAATGACCCAAAGAATTATGAGAAACCCATCCTGATCATTCTTTGAAGATATAGGGGGTCCAAGTGTTTGATATATTTGAGTGGGACTTCCAAATTTTTTTCAAGTGCTTGACCACCTACTTTACTTATATATAGACATGATACTGTTTAAGAATGAGAAGAAGGAAAATATTTGCAAAATCAGTCCAGTACTCATGTTTTATTTCCCCATGTTCTCAAAATTTCCTTACTGAAAAATGAGTTATAATACATGTATTATAATCACTTGTTTAAATGGTAGTAGAGTGTTGAAGTATTCTTTAAAGAATAAACTAATTTATACATTTCTATCTATCCATCTATGTGTATACACATATCTATATATATACATATCTATATATATGTGTGTATATGTAGGTATACATGTGTATACAGATGTGTATATACATATCTATATATCTATATCTATATCTATCTATCTATATATGTATATATATATATATATATATATATATATATGCTTTCCAAAGACAGGAGAGAAATGTCTCTGAAATAAATACAATGAACACCTGTACATAAGTATAAAGAATCATTCAAAATGGTTGTCTCTCAGATTTTTTTCCCCTGTGTACTTTTTGAGTAATTACCCCCAATACAGGTATATTCACTTTTAAAAATAAATAATCTATAATATAAGATTTTTCTAATAACAATACATATATAATAAAACGTTAACAACAATGTAATTTTTAGAAGATGAAGTAATATTTTATTTAATTTCAATAATGATTCAATTAAGTTTATTATTTAGAGGAGTAATAAAGTAGGAACTACAATTTTGAAAAAAAAATCATCTTTGATTCTACATAGAGGATAAATTGGAAAAAGGAGAAGCCAGAGGCAAGGGGACCAATAAACAAGCTCTTACAGTGGTGTGAAAGGGATGATAGGGAATTGAATTCAGATGGTGGTTTTGTGAGTACAAGGAAAAAGCTAGATGAAAGGGATGCTATGGAAATAATAAAAGCAAGATTTGATAACTCACTGAATATGTGCAGTGACACTAAAAGAAGTCAAAAATGTACCTGAGATTTTGAACCTGAGTGAACAGAAGCATGATAACATCCTTCACAGAAACAGAGAATATAGAAAGAAATGTGAATGGCAGGATGGAGTGGAAAAAAACTAATGAGCTTGGCAATAATAATGCATCCAGTGTCTGCTCAATTTGTGAAACTTTCACTTACCCAAAATGAAAAGATTTAGTGTGGGATATTTTACTTAAAAAGCATTTGGGGAGAATGGTATATATTACTAACAATTCCATAAGAGTTGTGTGAATCATAGATACTGTTATGGGGATGGGTTCTCTTTTTGTTTTTGTTTTCACCCCAAGATCTCTTGTCATCCATTTAAGTAAAAGGATTAGAAGGCAAGAATGAAAACTCTAATCATCACTGCCTATTTTCAACTTCTGATTCAAATTGTTAGCTTTATTATTGCTGTTGATATTTTCACTGTATATTATTTTAATACATATATATTCCAATAGGCATGTGCATGTTATATTTTCCATATATGTGTGTGTGTGTGTGTGTGTGTGTGTATATATATATATATATATATATATAATATATAATGCTTTTTAAGTAAAATATCCCACACTAAATCTTTTAGAGAGAGAGAGAGAGAGAGAGAGAGGTGTATATTTGTGGCTGGCATTTAGCTTTCCAATAGAAATAAAATCATTTTTGCATTGGACAGATATTAATAAAAGAGAGTTAATCTCACTTTTGACTGAGTTCCTTCAGGACAGGGATTGTCCTTTGCCCCTTTTTGGTATCTCAATACTTAGCTCAGTGTATAAGATATAGCTGGTGCTTAATAAATGTTAATTGATTAATTTATTGATCTGAGAGACATTTCTTTGTTTTTCATAAGAAACTGTGATCTCTTCTGTTCATTGTACTTTATTACTCTAACAAAATTATCTAGTAGTCTACTGACTAGATTTTGCTACCAATCACCAATCAATGGCTTAGAGAGAAGGGGGAAAGTGCATCTTATTACATTCAGAGTTAAAACTGAACTAAATTTTTACCCATCTGTGAACCCTGAGAATAATTTTATAGGATTTTATATGGGATTTTTTAAATTAGAATTTTAGGTTTTGCAGGATAAGTTCAATAAGATTTCAAGAAGCAGTAGGGGAAGATAATGATTTACATATCAAAGAAATGATGGCAAAATGAAGAATCTATATATGATGAAACTATCCAGAAAGTCTGGATCTATAAATCTCAAGACTGATTTTAGATGAGAAGGTATAAAAAAAATGATCCAGATAAAGAAATTAAGCCAGATATTTTCTTGTCACCCAACTTCAGTATTTCCTATCATTCCCAGTCTTCTCACACTTCACTCCTCTATGTACTCTACAATCTAACCATAATGGTTTCTTTGATAATTTTAATTTAAGACATTTTCTATCTATCTGCAGTTTATGTATCTTTTAACAAGCTGTCCCACATATTTAGAATCTCTACTTCTTTACTTCTCCCTATTGGATTTCCTGGTTTCTTTTAAGATCTATTTCTAAATACCTCCTTCAAAGTTTGATCTTTCCCTATCTCACATCTTCTATTCCCTTTTTCTCAAAGGTTATCTTCCATCTACTTTGTATGTATCATGTCTGTTTTAAACACATACACATACACACACAAACACATGAGAGAGAGAGACAGAGACAGACAGAGAGGAAGAGATACATTACAATTTCTGTCATTAAAATGCAAGGTTATCATGATAGAAAAGGAAAATGATACATCTTGAAATTCTTAAACATGTATGCATGGTTGGTGGAACTGTATACATATGTAATCATTCCAGGGAGTTATTTGGAACGATGTACAAAGGGCTATAAAATTGTATGTTCCCTATGATCCCAAAATACCACTATTAGGTATGTATCTAAAAAAAAAAAATTTTTAAAAGGGAGAAGAATCTATTTGCACCAAAATATATCAGCTTATTTTGTAATGGCTAAGAATTGGAAATTGAAGGAATGTACATCAATTGAGGAATTGATGAATAAGCTGCAATTATGACTTTCATGAAATATTATTGTTAGAAGAAATGATCAGAATAATTTAAGAAAAATTAGTTACATGATCTGATATAGAATGAAGGAACAAGAAACAGAGTATTGTACATAATAAGAGAAATACCATATGGTGAAAAACTGAATGACTTAGCTATTTTCAGCAATATAATAATTGAAGGCAATATTAAAATATTTGTGATTTAAAATGCTCTCCATACACCTCTCCTTTTCTCTCTCCCTTTTTCTTCCTTCTTTCCTTCCTTCTTTCCTTCCTTCCTTCCCTCCTTCCTTCCTTTCTTCTTTCTTTCCTTCCTTCCTTCCTTCCTTCCTTCCTTCCTTCCTTCCTTCCTTTATTTTTTCCCTTTCTTTCCAAGTAACTAATATAGAACTTTTTTTTTTTTACAAGATTAATCAACTATAATTTCTTTCAAATTGCTTACCATATTTCAAGGAGATAAGAATAGAATTTGGAATTCAAAGCTTAAAAAAATTACAAAATTGTTCTTACTTGTAATTGGAAAAAATAAAATATTTTTGAAAATGTAAATTCCTTGAAGTCAGGGATTGATTTTTATAGCTTATTTTCTTTCTGTCACCAGTGTCTGTCACAAAGTAAGAACCTAATAATTTTTGATGCTTTATTGAATGATGTTCTTCTTGTGTTGTGAAGAATCAGAATTTGTTGACAACTTCCTTCTTCCCACCCTCATACAGGGAGACATTATCTAATATAAGATGAAAGTGACCTGAATGTCCTCTTTGTTTTCCAAATCCCAAATGCTATAAAAAGTTCCAGCCAAATAGAGACTGCCTTTTGGCACTTAGTGGATTTCTGAAACCAATCATGCATTACTTTACCCTCCCTGATTGCCTTACTCATTCTGATTTGGAGACTGATGGTGGAGAGAGTGAAAAAGTCCAGAAAAGACTTTAGAGTTCAACAGGCTCCATTTTTTTTTTTTTTTTACTGTTGTAACCAAGGTCGTCCCTACTCTGCTCTTTTCCCTAATCCTTACACAGAAATTGTAGGTTCTTTTTCTTTTTCTTTTTCTCTTTTAATTCTTTTTTCTTTTCTTTTCTTAAATTTTTGTTTGTTTGTTTTTTTAATACCTGCTTCTGGGAATATCTGTAAAAAGTACTTTAAGTTTCTCAAATAAACAGTTAAATAAATACATAACTGAATTCATGAATGATGAAGTAAATGAACAAACAAATTTATACCAGGAATGCAGGACTGGTTCAATATTAGGAAGACTATTAGCATAATTGACTATATCAATAACCAAACTAACAAAGACCATATGATCATCTCAATAAATGGAGAAAAAGCATTTGATAAAATCCGTCATCCATTACTAATAAAAAACACTTGAGAGGATAGGAATAAATGGATTTTCTTTAAAATAGACAGGAGCATATATATTAAAACCATCAGTAAGCATCATATGCAATGGGGAAAAACTGGAAACTTTCCCAATAAGATCTGGAGTGAAGCAAGTTTACCCACTATCACCATTATTATTCAATATTATATTAGAAATGCTAGCCTCAGCAATAAGAGTCAAGAAAGAGATTAAAGGAATTAGAGTAGGAAATGAGAAACCAAACTATCACTCTGCAGATGATATGATGGTATACTTAGAGAACCCCAGAGATTCTACTAAAAAGCTATTAGAAGTAATTCATAACTTCAGCAAAGTTGCAGGATACAAAATAAATCCCCATAAATACTCAGCATTTTTATACATCACCAAACAAATCCAAAAGCAAGAGATACAAAGAGAAATTCCATTCAAAATAACTGTCAACAGCATAAAATATTTGGGAATCTATCTACCAAAGGAAAGTCAGGAATTATATGATCAAAATTACAAAAAAAAATTCCACACAAATAAAGGCAGATTTAAATAATTGGAAAAATATTAAGTGCTCTTGGATAGGTCAAGCGAATATAATAAAGATGACAATACTCCCTCAACTAATCTATTTATTTAGTGCTATACCAATCAGACTGCCAAGAAAATATTTTAATGATCTAGAAAAAATAACTACAAAATTCATATGGAAGAACAAAAGATCGAGAATCTCCAGGAAATTAATGAAAAAAAATCAAATGAAGGTGGCCTAGCTGTACCTGAGCTAAAACTATAGTATAAAGCAGCAGTCACCAAAACCATATGGCATTGGCTAAGAAATAGATTAGTTGATCAATGGAATAGGTTAGGTTCACAAGACAAAATAGTCAACTATAGCAATCTAGTGTTTGAGAAACCCGAAGATCCTAATTTTGGGGATAAGAATTCATTATTTGACAAAAACTGCTGGGATAACTGGAAATTAGTATGGGAGAAATTAGGCATAGACCCACACTTAACACCGTATACCAAGATAAGATCAAAATGGGTCCGTGATTTAGGCATAAAGAATGAGATTATAAATAAAATAGAGGAACATAGGATAGTTTATGTCTCAGACTTGTGGAAGAGGAAGAAATTTGTGACCAAAGATGAACTAGAGACCATTATTGATCACAAAATAAAAAATTTTGATTACATCAAAATAAAAAAGTCCTTTGTAAAAACAAAACTAAAGCAAACAAGATTAGAAGGGAAGCAACAAACTGGGAAAACATTTTCACAGTTAAAGGTTCTGATAAAGTCCTTATTTCCAAAAGATATAGGGAATTGACTCTAATATATAAGAAATCAATCCATTCTCCAATTGATAAATAGTCAAAGGATATGAACAGACAATTTTCAGACATTGAAATTGAAACTATTTCTAGCCATATGAAAATATGTTCCAAATCATTATTAATCAGGGAAATGCAAATTAAGACAACTCTGAGATACCACTACACACCTGTCAGATTGGCTAAGATGACAGGAAAAAATAATGATGAATGTTAGAGGGGATGCAGGAACACTGGGACACTGATGCATTGTTGATGGAGTTGTGAACAAATCCAACCATCCTGGAGAGCAATCTGGAATTATGCCCAAAACATTATCAAACTGTGTATACCTTTTGATCCAGCAGAGTTACTACTGGGATTATTCCCCAAAGAGTTACTAAAGAAGGGAAAGAGACCAATATGTACCAAAATGTTTATGGTAACCCTGTTTTTAGTGGCTCAAAACTTGAAAATGAATGGATGCCCATCAATTGAATAATAGTTGGGCAAATTGTGGTATATGAATGTTATGGAATATTATTGTTCTTTCAGAAATGATGAACAGGATCAATACAGAGAGTCTTGGAGAGACTTACATGAACTGATGCTAAGTAAAATGAGCAGAACCAAGAGATTATTATATACCTCAAAAACGTTACTGTATGAGGATGTTTTCTGATGGAAGTGGATTTCTTTGACAAAGAGAAGATCTAACTCAGTTTCAACTGATCAATGATGGACAGAAGCAGCTACACCCAAAAAAGAACACTGGGAAATGAATGTAAACTGTTTGCATTTTTGTTTTTCTTCCCGGGTTATTTTTACCTTCTGAATTCAATTCTTCCTGCACAACAAGACTATTGTTCAGTTCTGCACACATATATTATATCTATTGTGACCTATTTAACATGTATAGGACTGCTTGCCATCTGGGGGAGGGGGTGGATGGAGGGAGGGGAAAAATCGGAACAGAAGTGACTGCAAGGGATAATGTTGTAAAAAAAACTTACCCAGGCAGGGGTTTTTCAATAAAAAGTTATAATTATTAAAAAAAATTATCTGAATGACAAAAACAGACAACTCGTGTGTGTATGTGTGTGTGTGTCTGCATGTATGCGTGCATGTTGAACCTGTATTCACACTAAAAACATTACTCCAGTGATTTTACCTATTCTGATCATAAAACAGTCAAGATACTGAGTGTTAATCCCTGAGTAAAGAAGAATGTTTTGGAAGAAACTTCTGACATAACCACCAACTCCTCACTTAAGTGAAAAACAACAATAACAACAAAAACCAACCAACCAAACAAACAAAAAAGACTATTGCAACTATTGATCAATTGAAGATTTAGAAAATGTTTGGGCAAGACAAAAATGAGTTTATTCTAAACTAGTGATTGTATTAGGACAAGTTTTTAATAGAAGAATGTAAGCCTCTGGAAAATAAACATTATTTAATTTTTATCTTTTGTCTTTGTCTCAAATGTGGGGGGGGTAAGCCCAGCTGGGGGTCATTACTGAAAGGTATAAACTTCACTCAGATGCAATCTTCCCTCAGATTGATCTATTGCAGGTGAAGTGCACTTAGCCCTATATCCCTCACTCATTGTGGTAGGGAATTCCTGGTGCTCTGGTGGGAGAACAAGAATACTAAATGAATATCTTCTGCCTCTCTGTTACCTTTATTGAGGGGAGGCCAACAGTCTGTTTTAAAGTCAAGGGAACCAGGGATGGAGAGAAGAACCACTAGTGACTCTCATGGAATTCTGAAAATAAAAAGATATGTTTCCACAGGATATCTATCATTGTTCAAAGGGCCTTTGGGAAGGGAGGGAGATTACATGTCTTTTTACATACTATGTGATGGTATTACCTTTGTTGCCTCTATAATATTTGTTTGTATATACTTCACTACCACAGAGAGGGTTCTTTAGTATCCTGTGAACTAAAAGAAGGAAAGGACAGATGGTGATGACGATGTCTAAAGTTCCCTGAATTCAGGTCCCAAGTTATTTCCCTTCTTGTATTCTCCTCCTCATTTCTCATGACCCTGATGTGATTACTGGCTAGATCCCTAGTCCAGATCTAGCAACTTTAAATTTAG
Source organism: Sarcophilus harrisii (assembly GCF_902635505.1). Taxonomy (NCBI): domain Eukaryota; kingdom Metazoa; phylum Chordata; class Mammalia; order Dasyuromorphia; family Dasyuridae; genus Sarcophilus; species Sarcophilus harrisii. The sequence goes on from NC_045428.1 coordinate 373,453,653, forward strand.
GTAAGTCTGTCCCTGTGGCAGAGGGTCTTTCTTAAGACATGAATTTATAACAGGACCAGGTGTATCCTGGTCCTTTCCTAACAGCACCCAGACTTGGGCTGGACTAGCCCAAGAGTTCCCCTATCAGATGTTTTTCTCGGTTTTTTGTTTGTTGTTTGTTTTAACAAATTCTGAATTTTTCTGTAGGTATGCCCTAATGTCCTGCAGGCGTGGAGAATGATATTACACTGAACTAGGAATCTTTTTTTGTTGTTGTTGTTGAGGCAATTGGGGTTAAGTGACTTGCTCAGGGTCACACAGCTAGAAAGTGTTAAGTATCTGAGGCCAGATTTGAACTCAGCTACTCCTGCCTTCAGGGCTGGGGCTCTATCCACTGTGCTACCTAGCTGCCCCCTATATATTTTAAATGATTGGTTTATGTTATATTTGGTCAAATGGTTAGAACAATCTCTCAGTTAACAGACATTAATTAAAAGCCTAATATGTGCCAACTATAGTAGATTATAAAGATAAAAAAAATGAAATAATCTTTACACACAAGTATCTTATTCTGTCCTGAGGGAAACAAACATGTATATAAATATATAAAGAATAAGCATGATTGTATTAAATATATTTAAAAATATAATTAAATGAAAGGTAGTTTAGGAGGGAGGCACTAGCAACTAGGGGGTTCAGGAAAGGATTCATGAACAAGAAGGAATAAAAAACAACTTCTCTACTGCTATTTACTTTGTTTTAGATTCATTTTGTAGTTGTCACTGTTTGTGAATATTTGGAATATTAAGCTAGTTGGAAGTCATATTTGATTAAAGTCATGACACAGATTGTTCTGCCCAGTGGCATGATAAGATTTGATATGCAAAGTTTACATGGCTTATCATGCCATTGTTTCCTTGACAACTGCAAATGACTAGCCTATGATCATTACAAAAATGCTATAATTGCATTGTAGGATTAGGGTATGCAAGCTGTTATACACACAATCACTGAAATTTTCCAATAGATACAGATTAAATGAAGTTAATTACCCTACAATCTCCCTCACTACAGTATTGGTACTACCAAAGAGAGTTACTTCTATAGAATCCAATTACTGCCTTAATATGTGTTAACTAAGTTCACATTATGTGTTTTATATATATATATATATATATATATATATATATATATATATATATATATATATAATGAAAATACAAGTACTGACAAACAGACCAAAATTTAACAAGCTATTTTTTTATGTATGACAGGTTGAATAGGATTAATATCATATAAGCATTAGAAAGCTAAATAAGAATTTAGGTATCTCTAAACTCAGGATTGCATAGTAGGTTTTGTCCCTATAATCTATCTTTAGCGATTTTTGTTCTTTCTGAATCTTAGACTCAATGAAGTTGAGCATTTGCTTAAAAAATCTATAGTTGGAAAGTAAATGATAGGTAAAAATGCTTTAAAGAAATATATATACACAAAACCTGAGGTTTGCCTTAGCACAGAAAAGTCAGATGGCAAAGGCAGTAGGAGTGGCATGCAAAAGGGGCATAGACAATGCATTCAAATACAATCAGTAAGCTTGTATTTAATATGCACAGTGGGTGAACAATTGGATTTGAAAGGGAAATTAAATGGGCTGACCTGAGTACAGAGGTATTTATTGTCTAACTCTGAGCTTTTCATGCCATGATTACTGAAAAGCTTTTTTTTTTCTTTTTTCTTTCTCTTTTCTTTTTTTCTTTTTTTTTTCTTTTTTTTTTTTTTTTTTTTTGTAAACCAATATGAGAGTACCATTAGCAAGAATGTGTATCAATTAAGTATGGTAACCACAGTAGGAAATACAAATACATTTTTAAAGAAGTCAAATTCAATCACTCTTTACCTCTGAGTCCTCATATTTGTTTCCCCCTTGATTTCTTTTTCTGTATGTGCTCGCTATAGGCCTTCTGATGTTTGCACCAAAGTCTGATAATTGAGCTTCAAAATTGAGACCAAGAAAAGAGTTTGATTTGTTCACCTTTAAACACAATCAGAGAGGATCAACAAAAGCACAGGTCCTTCCCACATGATGTTTTTTCTACTTATAAATTAATCCTTATATAGCATCTCAAAGATTTCAAAGTGATTGGCATAGATGATCTCATTTGAGCCTCGTAACAACAGAGTGATGTAGACACTACAGATGTTATTTGCCTTCACTTTACATGATTAAACTGAGAGGAAAAAAGAGGTTAAGTGATGGCTAGAATCACAAAAATATGTGTCAAAAGTAGAGTTCGAACCTTTACTTTTCTGACAACAAATGTGTTTTTGTACTCTGTTAGACCATGTTATCCCCTACTAAGGGATCACTTTCCTTAATTCAGCTTGCTCTAAAACATTTTGAAAAATACATTTTTATATAGTGAGTTTTATTTGTAATTCCATGAATTTTCTTTGATATATTTTTTTAAAAATTCTACAATCAAACTGCCAAACTTACCAAACTTCCAAAAATCTATCTCTCCCTCCCTTCCTCTCTCTCTGTCTCTCTGTCTTTTTATCTCTCTCTGTCTCTCTGTCGCTTTCTCTCTCTCTCTCTCTCTCTCTCTCTCTCTCTCTCACACACACACACACACACACACACACACACACACACACACAGTTAAGGGTCCCTGCTCTAAAATTTCTCATATTCAGTTTTTCTCCATTATTTGTTTTTTGTCTTGCCTTTGGTAAAAAGTGATTAATTACTTGAATTGTCATATTCTCAGATTTCAAAAGCATTACTTCTATTAACAATTTAGTATGTGCAGATGATATTAGGGGGAGATTAGTGGCTGCCTTTTAGGGAAGGATAGAATGAATGTAAAGTTTATTTCTTCAATATACCTTATTCTTTGCTGTCATTTTAAATACTTAAAAAAAATCTGTTCATCCTACTTTTAGGGATTTGCCCCCAAACCATCCTAGCCATAAACCAGTGTTTTAAAATGGAATGCAAATCATTCAGACTTAAAGGAAAATAAAATAGATGATCAGTGAGGAGAGTAAAAGATATGAAAGCAGGACACAGTGTGTCACAGGTAATTATAAAGATGCATCTCGTCTCTAGTTACTTTTGACAAAGCTGTTTTTGTGATTTATGGCAGGTGCTTGTTTATAAACCCATTTTTGCACAGACCCAGTAAAGCACATTTATCATTCTGCCTGGCCTTCATTATTAGATAAACGTCACTTAAACATAGCCTAAATCTGAAATCTTGCTAGTCTGGCACATCAGCAGTTGCTTCTATTTGCCTTTATTTTTCCCTTGACCTCAGGCAAAGCAGTTGTGTTTGACAGTTAGTCTTCTTACCATCACCACCCTCCACATGTAACAAGAAAAAAAATTACTCATTTTTGGAGGTCAGCTACATATTAGTGCTAAGACTCACCATTGATTTCTATTTAACATTCTTGCCCTAAAGCTACGTTTTGGTTATAATTCAAACTAACCAATAAAGTGATAGTCCTTGAGAAGAAGGATGTATTTAACAAAATAAATTTATCTACAAAGTTTCCTTTTAAGTTTTAAATCTTTTTTTAAAGATTGCATTTACTAGAGTCACCATTCAATATATTGAAGATATTTTTATCATTATAGAATTTTAATGAAGCAAAATGATATGTTCCTTACTAGATTGTCAAGAAAACATGGTGATAAAATGGATTTTCTATTCTGAAATATTTTGACTCTCCCTAATAGATGTTATTTACAAGACTTAAAATCAAATATGACTTTCAGTGATACTTACCTACTGAATTGGTAGATACTTTAATAATTCTAAAGTTATAAATTTGAAGTTAATAGTAGTCATACACTATTTTAACTTTCAAGAAAATTAGGAATAAATGGATCACAAATAAAAGTAGATAAATAGAACCTAAGAAAAACCACTAATCCCAATGGTTCAAAATCACAAGAAAAAATGGCAAATTAGAGTTTGCAACTGACAATTTGATAATCAAAATGAGAATCAAAAAATACAATACAATTAAATTTATATTTTATTGTTAACATTATTATATTGGAGAAAGGATTTGGGGAAAATGGCAGAATAAGTCAGAAAATTCCAAGCTCCATATATTTCCCTCACGAAGAAGACAAATTAATACTTTAAAATGAACCAGAGTGGTTAAGGGAGAAAAAAAGAGTTGGAGTAGAACAACAATTGTTCTGGGACAATTGGAGAAGAAGCACATGCTTGGTGATTTCAGAAGCAATGAATCAGGAATACTTTTGGTTGTGGGTACTTAGAGGAGAATGAATTTTTTGGTTGGGTTCCAGACCAGAGAGGAGAACTGAAAGAGGAATGAATTGATGCCAGAGGTACCATCCTTCACAACCCAGGGCTGGATTTGGCAAGATAACAATCTGCTATTAATAATTAATTTAAAAAAGCAAACAAAGGGAAAAAAAAAACAAGTATAGACTATTGCTATGGGAATAAGGAAGAAAAACAAAACAAAATAAAAACCAAATAAAGTCCATATACCAAAGAGTAATGTTCAATGGTCACTTGCCCAAAAGATTTTTATAGAATAACTCAAAAAAGACTAAAAATCAAATGAGATCAATTGAGGAAAAAAACTAAAAAAAAAAAAAAATAAGAACAATCCAAGAAAAATAAGTTTATAAAAAGAAAATTAACCAACAGAAAAGGATAAACAAGATTTTTAGGAAGGGAATGACTTTAAACAATAAAATTAAGCAAGGCGAAAAGTTATAAGAACAAGAAATAATAAAACAAAATATTAAAAAAATAAAAATAGAAGAAATGTGAATTATCTTATGAGAAAAACAATTGATCTAGAGAAAAGATAAAGAAGATAAAATATAAGAATAATTAGAGTACCTGAAAGTTATGATAAGGAAAATTATCTTGATACAATACTAAAGGAAATAATTAAGAAAATTATTTTGAAGTGTTAGAACAAGGAACAAAAGTAGAAACAGGAAAAAAGAAGCATAATCCTGAGCAAACAAATAGAGAAGTATATTCATCGAATTGCCAGACTTTCATAATTTTCTTACCAAAAAACCTGAACTTAATAAAAATTTTGACAAAAAAGATCCAAGAGAAATATAAAGTAAACATATATATATATATATATATGTATATATATTTAATGTATGGTTATAGAGAGCTATGTATATATATTGTGGGTATCTAGATCTATTCATCTACATATAATACATATGTGATTATGTGTATTTATATATACTTCCATGCATATATATGTATGTATATTTGTATGTGTGTGTTTAGCTTTTCTTAATTGTACCCTTCTTGAAAGATGGGGGAAAGAAAGGGCTGGACAGTGAAGGAGCCACTGAGGGAAAGAAATATTTTATCTTACAGTGTCCCATTTTAACTATTAATTTTGCTATTTTTGATACTGAGCCTAAGCATATGCAATGGATGTAAAGGATACCTGCGTTTTGTTTCTTGTTTTGTTTGTTCTTTTTTGTTTTGTTTTGTGTTTAAGAATCATTATGTTACATAATTTTCCCATTGATAGCTCATTGTCCTCCAATAAAATTGCAACTATTTTGTTTTCATTACCATTCTTTCCCGAATCAAAACTTCTTTTTAAATTTTTAAACTTAAATATAAACACATAAAAAGAAAACATTTTTATACACTCAGCAGAATTTAAAAACATAAATGAATATTCTACATGGAAACAATTTTATAATGACCTGATCTTTCTCAACATAGTAATCTCACAATTCAAAGAGATGGACTGTTTAAATTATGTTCAAAATAATTTATTTGCATTTGAAATTCTACTTTTTTAATAAAGACTTTGAAATATTGAATAAATCATAAATGCATGCTGTTATATTTAAAAGCAAAATCCAAAATAAAAATGTTTCTTTATTTATTACAACTATAGTCTTTGTTTCCATCTCTACTTTAAAGAAAACATGTACTGGCTAATATTAAAGATTCTTCAAAATCCACCCATTCTCATGCATTATTTATGAATGCTTGTATGCCAGATATTTTTTCTGCCGATTTCTTCAAAAAGGAAATCAACTTTCAGAAAAGAATAGAACCTGCAAAAGATCTTGAAATGTGGAAGAATCTTTGGATTTCATAGAGAAGTCATGTTTGGGCTGTATTGAACAATAAGGTCGAAATGATCTTTTGATTAGTGGCTGTCAGCTGACTAATGACAATTATGGGGCTAGCCCAGCACTGACACTTTTGTCTTCATTTTGTTTATTCAGCTGATGCCTGCTATCCTGTGAAACTGTTAGTTATTTGTAACTCTTGACAAAATAGGGCAAGTTGCTTAGGTTTTCACTTTTTTATAGAATTCAAACTTTTTGAATATATATATATATATGTATATATATATACATATATATATATATATATATATATATAATTTGCTTTAATGCTCCATTTATTCTTTTTTTAATAGTTATTTATTTACAAGTTATAAGCATGGATAATTTTATAACAGTGACAATTGCCAAATCTTTTGTTCTAACTTTTCCCTTCCTTCCCTACATACCCTCCCCTAGATGAACAGATGACTAATAAATGTTAAATATGTTAAAGTATAAATTAAATACAAAATAAGTATACATGTTCAAACCATTAATTTCCTGTACAAAAAGAATTAGACTCTGAAATAGTGTACAATTAGCCTGTGAAGGAAATCAAAAATGCAGGCAGACAAAAATATAGGAATTGAGAATTTGATGTAATGGTTATTAGTCATCTCCCAGAATTCTTTCCCTGGGTATTGCTGGTTCAGTTCATTATTGCTCCATTGGAAATGATTTGGTCCAACTCATTGCTGAAGATGGCCAGGTCCATCAGAATTGATCATCATATAGTATTGTTGTTGAAGTATATAATGATCTCCTGGTCCTGCTCATTTCACTCAGCATCAATTCATGTAAGTCTCTCCAGGCCTTTCTGAAATCATCCCATTTGTCATTACTCACTAAAAAATAATATTCCATAATATTCATATACCTCAATTTATTCAGCCATTCTCAAATTGATGGGCATCTACTCAGTTACCAGTTTCTGGCCACTACAAAAAGGTCTGCCACAAACATTCTTGAACATACAGATCCCTTTCCCTTCTTTAAGATCTCTTTGGGACATAAGACCAGTAGTATCACTGCTGGATCAAAGGGTATGCACAGTTTGATAACTTTTTGAGTATAGTTCCAAATTGCTCTCCAGAATGGTTGGATGTATTAACAATTCTACCAACAATGTATTAGAGTGCCTGTTTTCCCACATCCCCTCCAACATTCCACATTACCTTTCCTTGTCATTTTAGCCAAGCTGACAAGTGTGTAGTGATATCTCAGAGTTGTCTTAATTTGCATTTCTCTGATTAATAATGACTTGGAACATCTTTTCATATGGCTAGAAATAGTTTCAATTTCTTCATCTGAAAATTGTCTATTCAGATCCTTTGACCATTTAACAATTGGAGAATGGCTTGATTTCTTATAAATTAGAGTCAATTCTCTATATATTTTGGAAATGAGTCCTTTATCAGAACCTTTGACTGTAAAAATATTTTTGCAGTTTATTGTTTCCCTTCTAATCTTGTCTGCATTAGTTTTCTTTGTACAAAAACTGTTCAATTTGATATAATCAATTTTTTTTCTTTTTTGTGATCAGTAATGATCTCTAGTTCTTCTTTGGTCATAAATTACTTCCGCTTCCACAGGTCTGAGAGGTAAACTATCCTGTGTTCCTTTAATTTATTTATAATCTCATTCTTTATGCCTAAGTGATGCACTCCTTTTGACCTTATCTTGGTGTACAAGTATTAAGTGTGGCTCGATGCATAGTTTCTGCTATACTAGTTTCAAATTTTCCAAGCAATTTTTTTCAAATTTTTCAAATTTTTTTCAAACAGTGAGTTCTTATCCCAAAAGCTGGCGTCTTTGGGTTTCCCAAACACTAGAGTATTACAGTTATTGACCTATTCTTAACCAATTCTTAACCTATTCTTAGCCAATACCAAATACCAAATTCTTAGCCAATACCAAATGGTAACTGCTGCTTTATGATTTTAGATCTGGTACAGCTAAGCCACATTCATTTGATTTTTTTTTTCATTAATTCCATTGAAATTCTTGACCTTTTGTTTTTCCATATGAACTTTGTTGTTATTTTTTCTAGGTCACTAAAACAGTTTTTTGGGGAGTCTGATGAGTATAGCGTTAAATAAGTGGATTAGTTTAGGTAGTATTGTCATATTTACTATATTTGCCCACCCTATCCAAGATCATTTAATAGTTTTCCAATTGGATAGATCAGATTTAATTTGTGTGGAAAGTGTTTTGTAATTTTACTCACAACGTTTCTGATTTTCCCTTGGCAGATAGATTCCTAAGTATTTTATACTATCAGTAGTTACTTTAAATGGAATTTCTCTTTGTAACTCTAGCTGTTGGATTTTGTAAGTGATATATAAGAATGCTGATGAGTTATGTGGGTTTATTTTGTATCCTGCAACTTTGCTAAAGGCGTGGATTATTTCTAATAACTTTTTAGTAGAATCTCTGGGGTTCTCTAAGTATACCATCATATCATCAGCAAAGAGTGATAATTTGGTTTCCTCACTGCCTACTCTAATCCCTTTAATTTCTTTCTCAACTCTTATTGCCAAAGCTAGCATTTCTAATACAATATTGAATAATAATGGTGATAGTGGGCAACCTTGTTTCACTCCTAATTTTATTGGGAATGGTTGCAGTTTGTCCCCATTACATATGATGCTTACTGATGGTTTTAAATAGATGCTACTGATTATTTTAAGGAAAAGTCCATTTATTCCTATACTCTTAGGTGTTTTTAATAGGAATGGATATTGGATTTTATCAAATGCTTTTTCTGCCTCTATTGAGATGATTATATGGTTTTTGTTAATTTAGTTATTAATATGCCCAAATATACTGATAGTTTTCCTAATATTGAACCAGACTTGCATTCCTGGTATAAATCCTACTTGATCATGGTATAGGATGGGGATTATATTCTGTCGTCTTTCTGCTAATATCTTATTTAAGATTTTAGCATCAATATTCATTAGGGAGATTGCTCTATAATTTTCTTTCTCTTTTTTCAACCTACCTGGTTTAGGAATCAGTACCATGTCTGTGTCATAAAAGGAATTTGGTAGGACTCCTTCATTCCCTATTTTTTCAAATAGTTTATATAGCATTGGTGCTAATTGTTCTTTAAATGTTTGGAAGAATTCACATGTAAATCCATGTGGTCCTGGGGATTGTTTCTTAGGGTGTTCTATTTCTTTTTCTGAAATGCAAATATTTAAGCAATTTACTTACTCCTCTGTTAATCTAGGAAGCCTATATTTTTGGAGGTAGTCATTCATTTCACTAAGATTATCAAATTTATTGGCATTATATAGTTGAGCAAAGTAACACCTTATTATTTCCCTAATTTCCTCTACATTGGCGGAAAGTTCTCCCTTTTCATTTTTAAGACTAACAATTTGATTTTCCTCTTTGGTTTTTCAAATCAGATTTACCAAAGGTTTATCTCTGTTATTGTTTTTTTTTTTTCATAAAACCAACTCTTAGTTTTATTTATTAGTTCAAAATTTTTTTTTTACTTTCAATATTATTAATTTTTCCTTTTACTTTTAGTATTTCAAGTTTAGTATTTGATTGGGGATTTTTAATTTAGTCTATTTTTAGGTTTTTAAGTTGCAAGCCAAATTCATTGATCTTTTCTTTCTCTATTTTATTCAAGTAAGCCTCTAGAAATATAAAATTTCCACTTATTACCGCTTTGGCTGCATCCCACAAATTTGGGTACGATGTCTCATCATTGTCATTATCTTGAGTGAAATTATTGATTGTGTCTATAATTTCCTGTTTTACCCTATTGTTCTTCAAGATGAGATTATTTAGTTTCCAATTACTTTATGGTCTATTTACTCCTACCATTTTCTTGAATGTAGTTTTTTTTTTTTTTTTTTTTTTTTTTTTTTTGCTTGCTATTTCTGCCTTCCTGCATTTAATTTTGAAGTCCTTTTATCCTAATATATGATCAGTTTTTGTATAGATTTCAAGAACTGCTGAGAAGAAAGTATATTCCTTTCTTTCTCCATTCAGTTTTCTCCAAGGATTGATCATACCTAATTTTTTTAATATTCTATTTACCTTTTTAATTTCTTTCTTATTTGTTTTGTGATTTGATTTATCTAAATCTGAGAGTGCAAGATTGAGATCTCCCACTATTGTAGTTTTGCTGTCTATTTCTTCTTGCAACTCTCTTAACTTCTCCTTTAGGAAGTTAGATGCTATACCACTTCGTGCATATATGTTTAGTATTCCTATTGTTTAATTATCTATGCTACCCTTTAGCAAGATATAGTTTTCCTTCCTTATCTCTTTTAATTAGATCAATTTTTGCTTTTGTTTGATCTGAGATAAGGATGGCTACCCCTGCTTTTTTGACTTCCCCTGAAGCATAATAGATTCTGCTCCAACCTTTTTCCTTTACTCTGTATGTATTTCCCTTGCTTTAAATATGTTTCCTGTAAACAACATATTATAGGGTTCTGACTTTTGATCCAGTCTGCTATCTGCCTCTGATTTATGGGAGAGTTCATCCCATTCATATTTACAATTAAAATGGCTAATTCTGTATTTTCTGCCATCTTATTATCCCAAGACTATGCTTTTCTTTTTCTTGCCCCCCCAACCCTCTTTCCCAGTTTTAAACTTATGTGCCCCACTTGTATCACGCTGCTCACCCTCTTTAGGTTCCCTGCCTCCCCCCTTTGAATCTCTTCCCCTTTCTTGTATCCTTCCCCTATTAGTGTTTTCCTTTTCCCTTTTCCTTTCCCCCTTTTTAATGAGGTGAGAGAAGATTTTCTGTAAAACAAGTATGTCGATTATTTTCTCTTTGAACCAACTCTGATGAGAGTGAGATTCAGACAATGTTCCTCCCCCTCTCTAAATTCCCTCAGATAGTATAAGTTTCCTTTACCTCTTAGTGGGATGTAGTGTCCCTCTTTTTATCCCCCTTTTCCCCCTTTTCTGATATAATCCCCTTTCCATTTCTACTTCCCTTTTAATGTTATATCAGTAAAATCAAATTATACATGAAGTATTTTTGTATATCCACAACAGAAATACAGTTCTCAAGAGTTCCTTTTACCTTTTTCTGCTTCACTTGAGTCCTATAGTTGGAGATCAAAATTTTTGTTTAATTCTGTTTTTTTTTTCCTTAGAAACAAATGGAATTTATCTGTTTCATTAAATGTCCATTTTTTTCCATGGGAGAAAATGCTCACCATGGCTGGATAGGTTATTCTTGCCTGCCTTCCCAATTCTTTTGCCTTTCAGCATATCAGATTCCAGGGTCTTCAATCCTTTAATGAGGAGGCAGCCAGATCTTGGGTGATTGTTTTCTGGCACGTTGGTATTTAAATTGTTTTTTTCTGCCTGTTTGCAAAATATTTTCCTTAATCTGATAGTTCTGAAATTTGGGCACAATATTCCTTAGATTTTTATTTTAGGATCTTTTTTCAGAAGGTATTCGATGAATTCTTTCAGTGCATATTTTACCTTCTGTTCTATTACCTCTGGACAGTTCTCGTTGATATTTCCTGTAAAATAGTATCCAGGCTCTTTTTTTTCATCATAATTTCTGGAAAGTCCAATAATCCTCAGATTATCTCTACTATATCTATTTTCCAAGTCTGTCATTTTTCCAAGTAGATATTTGATGCTTTTCTCTAATTTTTCATTCTTTTGGTCTTGCTTGACTGATTTTTGATGTCACAATGAATCATTGATTTCTATTTGTTCAGTTCTGATTTTTAATGAGTTATTTTCTTCATTAGCTTTTTTTTTTTAACTTCTTTTTGTATATGTCCAATTGAGGTTTTAAATGAGTTGTTTAGCTCTATGGAATTTTTTTTCCCTTTTCACTAATTTTTTTTAGTGAATTATTTTCTTTTTCCAATTCACAAATCCTACTTTCCTGTGACTTTTTTTACCTTTTCCAATTCACAAATCCTGTTTCCCTGCACTTCCTGGGAGTTTTTTACCTTTTCCAATCATATTTCAGGAAGTTGTTACTTTCTTGCAAAACTTCTCTTTCCTTTTCCCATTTTTATTCTCTTTGTTGACTTTTAATGGTCTCTTCTATGAGAGTGTTATTTAAAGGGGGCCAGGTAGCATTCCCCCTTTGGGGTATTGTCTGGAGATTGTTTGCTATTAGTCTCCTTGGGGTTGCAAACCTGCTCTTTTTCTGTATAGAAGCTATAGATCATTCTTTTGATTTTTTTACACATTTTTAAAGCCTTTAGGGTCTGCCTTCAGGGCATGGGAGTTACCAGCTTCCTTTGCAAAGCAGGAAAAGGTATAAGCTGGCTGCAAGCAGCAAGGTATAGAAGTGCTCTGGGATAAAGTTCCTCCCCCACCCCCCAACAGGAAGTGATTCAGCATGTGCCAACCTATGGATATGGCCAGTGGAGAAGCCCACTGTATGATTTTGGGACTGCCCTAAGGCTAGAGACTCAGCAGTGAAAGTGTCACTACCCCACCCCCAGTCAAACATCCTTCCCACCCATGGGACTATGGATATTAGCAGGTGTCCAGTGAATGGCCTCACTCAGACTGAAAGTGTCTCTGGCCTGGGAGCAAGTCTTGCTGTGGCAGTTCTATTGCTCCAGGCCGAGTCCCTCACTGTGCAGATTAGAGGCTGTCCCAGGCTGTGCTCCCCTACCATGCAGGTTCATAACTGCCCCAAGGAAAAGCCCCATACTGTGGGTTTGGACTGCACACTTGTGCTGTGATCTGTGCTGAGTCACTTCCAGTTTTGTTAGGTTCTGGTGTTTTATAAAGTGACTTTGATTTCTCTGCCGATCTACTGTTTTGCAAGCAGGGAAGATTAATCAGTCTATGCCTGTGTGGTCTCAGTAATTTTTCTAACCACAGAGACCCCTCCCTCCTTGTCTGTACTATATGTTACCCTCTAGTTCCTCCCTACTTGTGCTGATCTTCTCCCTGGCCCCTCAGGACAAACCTTTTATGATGAAATTCCAGATTATCTTTGGCAGGTAAGTTATTGTACTTCTAGTCTTTGTGGGTTTTACCAGTCAAGCTCTTAAAGCTGAATTTAACAATTGGCCGTGAGGGTATGAGAGAGCTTAGAAAGTGGTGTGCGCCTTCTCTGCCATTTTGCCTCCCCCCTCCTTGAATATTTTTGATGAACAGAATGCACAGCCTTGAAATGAAACAATGGGTTGAAAATGGGAGTTTTCTGTAAATAATAAGAAATGGAGATGACAACAAATCTAGGCATAATCAATTAACTCTTCATGACGTATTAGATGTACTTCCAAGAAAGGTGAGAGCTGGTTTACAACATTTAAGGGGATTAGACAAATAAGCATTCTCAGGAACCTGAGATGAGTTAATTTTTTATAGAGATTTAAAAATTATATTATTAAAGCTTTTTACTTTCAAAACATAAGCAGAGTTAATTTTTAATATTCATCTTTACAAAACATTGTGCTCCAAATTTTTCCCTCCTTTCTCCCTACCTCCTCCGCTAGAAGGAAAATAATCCAATATATGTTAAACAAGTCCAATTCTTCCATACCTATGCACAAGAGAAATCAGATCAAAAAGAGAAAAAAATGAGAAAGAAAAAGACCTGCCATGGACCATGTCACTGTAAAAAAGAGGCTTTTTTTAAAATAGCTTTTTATTTACAGGTTATATGTATGGGTAACTTTATAGCATTAACAATTGCCAAACCTCTTGTTCCAATTTTTCACCTCTTACTCCCCACCCCCTCCCCCACATGGCAGGATGACCAATAGATGTTAAATATATTAATATATAAATTAGATACACAATAAGTATACATGACCAAACTGTTATTTTGCTGTACAAAAAGACTCAGACTCTGAAATATTGTACAATTAGCTTGTGAAGGAAATCAAAAATGCAGGTGGGCATGAATATAGGGATTGGGAATTCAATATAATGGTTTTTAGTCATCTCCCAGAGTTCTTTCTCTGGGCGTAGCTGGTTCAGTTCATTACTGCTCCGTTGGAAATGATTTGGTTGATCTCGTTGCTGAGGATGGCCAGGTCCATCAGAACTGGTCATCATATAGTATTGTTGTTGAAGTATATAATGATCTCCTGGTCCTGCTCATTTCACTCAGCATCAGTTCATGTAAGTGTCTCCAGGCCTTTCTGAAATCATCCTGTTGGTCATTTCTTACAGAACAATAATATTCCATAATATTCATATACCACAATTTATTCAGCCATTCTCCAACTGATGGGCATCCACTCAGTTTCCAGTTTCTAGCCACTACAAAGAGGGCTGCCACAAACATTCGTGCACATATAGGTCCCTTTCCCTTCTTTATGATCAAAAGAAGCTTATTTTTATGGAAAAAATATAGAATAAGGACACAACAATGATTCTGGTAAATGTGATGAACATTGAAATATATTTATAGAGCAGAAAAGAAGATTCACACAGTAATGGAATGTCTGCCATGTCTGAGGTATTCTGACTCCTTTTGGACTGATAACTTTATACTTCATATCTTCATTAGTTTTGAGTTTCCAATGAGGTATATGGATAAGGCATTCCATTAGAATAATGGAACAAAACCATGGAATACATATTTCTATCATCTAAACCTGAAAATAAGGAAGAAATTAAATTCTAGTAATTATGGATAGGCATTGGTCACCTCCACTGGTGAGTATATTAGATATAGAAGGATTGATTGCAATACCTTCATCCATTGGTTTTTTTTTTGAGCATATGGCAATACATTAAAATTAGCTTTAGTCTTATCTGAAGGATTTATGGATAAAATTATTTAGCGTTATCTGAAAAGACCCTCAAAATATGCACAGTGTGCTCTTAAAAGGATATTATTCAAAGAAACTTTTGCTTAAATATGATTTTAATAATTTAAGCAGAAGTGAATACAAGAAAATCATAGAGATGACAATTCTCCTGCTCTGGTAGGAATTCTTTGTCAAACAGATTTTGAAGAAAAATATTGATTATCTAATCATATCTGACAAGAAGTCACCTAAAGAAATTCTAATTTTCAATATTTCTACCTACTATCATTTATGATTACTCATGCCAAAGGGCATTGTTATGTCTTGAAATATTAGTTAGCAATTGTATAACGCTATCTACATTAGTAAAATGTTTTGAAAAATTGAACTTTTATTGCTGAAAATAATGTCTGTCACTTAGAAAAATTCTTATATCTTCACAAAAGGAAGCTAGGTGGTACAATGAATAATGATGAACCTGAGTGTCATATAGCTAGTAAATCTAGTCTCAGATATTTACTGATTATATGCCTGTGAGCAAGTCACTTAAGTTTGATATGCTCAGTTTCTTGAACTAAAAACATATGAATAATAATATAATTTACTTCCTAAGGTTATTATGAGTATTAAATGAGACAATATTTGTTAAGCACTTATCATAGTGCTTGCTATATAGTATATTTTATACAAATATCTCTCCCTTTCCCTTCTCATTTTACACTTAACAAAAACCCAGAAAACTGAATTTAAAAATTTATATCTTGAAAAAATCTTCAAAATGAATAATTATGTTTATTTAATTTTTTTTCAAAAGATGTGAAACCTTTTGATTAGATTAAAAGGGAAAAAATGTTTGCCCGTTACATGGAAACTTACTAAGCAAATTTCAACAAATGGAAAGTGGTTTTGTTTTTGGCATTTTGGTTTTGAATGCTAATAATGACTGAATGGGATACACATTACTCCAGCAACCTTATAAGAATTTAGGTTTATATAGGGAAATATTTACATCTTTATTTGTGAAATTGTTTTTAGAACATTTTGTTTTCTTTTGTTTTCCCTAAATTCTTCAACAGCTTACTTTTAATTCTTGATTTATTTTGAAGTATTATAGAATACTATCAAGGAATGGTTGGATTACATTCAAGATTGTCAAACATATAACTTCTATCATCCATGAAGTTGCTTAATAAGAGATACAGCACAATTATGACCTTTGCTTTTACAAAATGAAGCAAACATGCATTAATAATGGAAATGTGCTAGCTTGAGTTTAGTGAATCAATTAAACAATATCCTGTTGCCCCTTCTAAACTCTATGATAATAAAACATAATCAATCATATTCCAAGTATAAAATACCATTTTAGCAAAAACAAATTTTACCCTGCTTATTTTTAAAATAATAGTTTTTTTGTTTTCAAAATATATGAAAAGATAGTTTCCTACTTTCACCTTTGTACAATGTTGTGCTCCAAATTTCCCCCTCCCTTTTACCTACCCTCTCCATTAGACAGCAAGTCATTCAATATATGTAACATATGTACAATTCCTTTAAAAATTGGGACCCTAATTGTTGGTGGAGTTGTGAATTGATCCAATCATTCTGGAGAGCAGTTTGGAACTATACCCAAAGGGCTGTCAAATTGAATATACCTTTTGAACTAACAGTGTTTCTACTGGGCCTTCATCCCAAAGAGTTAATATAAAATGGAAAATTACCTATGTGAGCAAAAAATATTTGTATCACCTTTTTTGTAGTGGCAAGAAACTGGAAACTGAGTTTCATCAGTTGGAGAATGACTGAATAAGTTATGGTATATGAATGTATTGGAATTTTATTGTTCTATAAGAAAGGATCAGCAAGATGATTTCAGAGAGGCCTGCAGAGACTTTCATGAACTGATGCTAAGTGAAATGAGTAGAACCAGGAGAATACTGGACATAGCAACAGCAAGATTAAATGATGGTCAATTCTGATGAGCAAGGCGCTTTTCAACAGCAAGGTAATTGAGGCCAGTTCCAATGATTTTATGATGAAGAGAGCCCTAGAGAAAAAAAGTGGGGATTGAATGTGGATCACAATAAAGTATTTTCAACCTTTTTATTGAAATAATTTAGTTTATGTAAGTGATGGTGAGGTTTGCTGATAAGGATTGCCTTTGAAAAATATTCTTTTTCTTCATGCATTATTTTCCAAAGAGCAAAGTTTCTAAAGATGTATTCATGCCTCTTGTCTAAGAAAGGAAAATAGAGAAGGGTCAATGATGTTTCATGTAGATCATCAAAGAATTAAATCAGGTGAACTTTTTTTAGCAACTTATGGCAAAGTTGTTTATGCAATACTCAACATTTTGAACTATGACTTGAAGTAAGACATAGGTTGGATGTTTAAAATATATATATATATTTTATATTATTATTTATATATATATTTATTATATATATATGACATACATGATATATGTAATTATATGTTATAAAACTGGAAGACATAATAAATTGCATAAGTTCTAAAAAAATATCAATAAGTTACAATGATGGTGTAACTATATGGGGACATTGACTTTAATATTTAAATGTTTCAATGGATCCATAATTCCCTTGAGAATAATGACAGCAGGATTTAAAAAAATAATAACTTTACAAGTAACAAGATGAGGAGTTATATCTTGGCAACAGTTAATGAGAAAATGATCTGGTGACTTTAGTTGTCTTACTTATGATCAATATAAGCCAACAGTAAGACACAACTAAAACAACCTAATTTGATTTTAAGATACATTAAGGGAAATATATTATTTGGAAAAGATGGAGTGATGGCACCATTGCACTTTGCCCTAGTCAGAGCACATGTGGACCATTTTTGTTTAGTTCTTTGATGCGTGAACAGTTGGAAATTAATATTATTTATGGGCTTTGTGGCAACAATGATCTATTTTTAAAAGCCTTCTCTCTCTTTCTCTCTCTCTCTCTCTCTCTCTCTCTCTCTCTCTCTCTCTCCCTGTCTTTGTATAGTAGTGCTGTATAACTGTCCTGCAGGAAAAAGATTGGAAAAGATAAATTCTTGCTCTCTTTTTGTGAATAGCTTAATGATGAAAATCATTAAGACCTAGGGTATCATAAGAATAATTAATTTATGAATTTATCTGTGGCTTGATACATGTATCCATGTACACAAACACATTTATACATATATAAATATACACATGTGTAAATATATATGTGTGTGTTTGTATTCCTGTAATAATCTGTTAGTTTACAATCTCTGTTTCCTATTCTGGGAAAACTGATTTAGCACCCTGGACACCTTAGAAGTAGCTGGAGTCAGGATAAGCAAAAGTCCTTGTCTTTATTCTTGGTATTTAGGGATAGAAGCTAAGGGAATGGACACAGGAATCTCCACACCTCTCCTCTTCATCTCCTGCCCAAAAGTAATTCTGGCTTGTCTTACTCTACCCTCTAATCCCTCCTACAATTACACCAACAGATCTAGCCAGCACAGAATAGCAGGGCGGGACATTTTCCAAGCATATGCTAATAGAATATTGTCCAATAAGTAATTAGCCTTAAGTGCTCAGTTGTCTAAGTGCACCTACTCAGAGTTTCAGCCCTTTACATTATTCTGGTTATATAATTGTTATTTGCTAAAGAAATGTTTTTCATTTAATTTTTTTTTGTTTTTGTCAGAAAATAATTAAGCATTATTTTACTGATTATTTTATATATTTTCCTTCCATTACATACTAGTTTTACCTTCTTGATTTTTCATGATGATAATTTGATCATCTCCCTGTTTCTGTCCTCCTCTCTCTTGTTCCTTCCCTCCTCCTTGAATTGATAATTAATTTATGAAACTATAAAAGGGGAAGATCTCCCTTGTACTTTAGGTGTTTACCAGGAAAAAAATCATGATGGCAAATGGAAATGGGGTAACAATCACAGTTTAATAAATCACAGTGGGTGAGGATTTGGCAAAAGGGAGACAGATGGTATAGATACAGGGAACAGAATGATGGAGGAATGCAGGCAGTATTGGGAAAGATAGAAAGGGGGAGATTCAGAGAATATTATTCATAAAAACATGAATTAGAATTGGGTCCACAAAGTAACAGGGACACAGTGAAAATTGAAGAAAGGTGGAAAAGAGGGGCAGTAGTTTGAAGGCTCATTCTTATATGGCTTTTGAAAAGAACAGACTAACTCTTTTCTACCTCATTGTAGTCAGTTCATTAACATATCCAAATATTTTCAAAGTTATCAGAAAAGCTTTCAAGTTAATATGTGTGCATCATCATAAAATTATCATCACCATTTGGTGACCTGATAATCTTACTGCTGATGTCTGAAAATCTGTGGAATAAATAATGGAATTAAAAAAAAAAAACTTTCAGTATAATTTAGATGACTTTCTCTGAATCAGCACCTATCATTAGGATATTATTTCTGTTATCATATGACAAAATTTGTAAAATATGATTCTTTCTTCTTTTTTGACTCTTTTATGTTTGGAATGTTTGTATTTAATTTCTAGGTACAACTGTGAAATTATTTTCTGCTATTGTCATTTTATACTAGATATGCACAAACTTATTATATTGACTTGAAGAGATAGTGTTCATCAGGAGCATGAGAACAAGATACTATTTTAACAATCTCCTTCTTCACTCCCCCTTATTGGATCTTTGCAGAACTCTGAACAAGGGGGAAATGATAAGACTTTCCCTAATTCAAACCACAGTCGGAGAACTGAAAGCTCATACATCTTGGTTCTCAGCTATTTCTGATATTATGGTATAAAATAGAATTCAAAAACAACTATATCCCCATCACCCCTAAAGAAAGAACAGTAAGAGACAAGATTAAAAACTCAGTTCAGAAATCAAAAGATTAAAAGATTGCCCTAACATAGATTCAGTCCTCAAATTCAGGAAGTAGACTGGGAGAATGAAGAAAAATAAAGGAATATCACCAGAATGAGTTGTTTTGATTGTAAGAATAATGAAGACACCAAGAGGGAAGAAGAAACTGTCTCAAAAGCATCTACAAGCAAAACTTTTTAAAAAAGCACAGCTTGGACACAAGTTCAACTAGAATTTTTAAAAGAAATAAGACATTTAAAAAGAAATCTTTAACAATTTATTTTATTTTATTTGTAAATGAAATGAAAAGTCTAGTGGGGAAAAAGAAGGAAAATAAGAGCTATGGAATAAAGAATTGGAAAACTAGTAAAGGATTTGATGGAAGAAATACAATAACTGACACAAATAATATCATCAAATTTTAGAAGGAAACTGAAAAATCCGCAAGAAAATTCTAAAACAGAGGTGGGGGACAGCAACTTATTACCAGATGAATTTATAAGCACTATAACACATTAAAAAGACAATTATTTCTAATATTAAAAATCTTGGGGGGGGAGAGAAGAAAAAAGAAAAGAATTCCTGTCTAATAGTTTCTATGATACAAATGCTATCTTGATGCCTCAACTAGAATTAAAACAAAAAAGACAAAATAAAACAACCAGGTATAGAGCCAAGATAGCAGAGTAGAGGAAGCCTTAAACTTGTTTTCATAACATTCCCCTAAAAAATAATAATCTGAAGCAATAGAGTAAAAAAAAATGTTAGGTTGAAAATATTTTAGCCCAGGAAAACTTAGGAGGTCAGAAAGAAAGATATATTACATCTGCTAAGCTCTGTCTTAAAGCCTATATGCTGTCAGCCCTAGCAATTGGATTCAGAGATGGCAAAAGCAGTAGAAATAGTTTCAAGAACTCTCAAGCCAGTATGTAAGGACATGAGGCAACTGGTAAGAAAGAGATTACAGAGAACTTTTTCTATTGTTAAACAAATTACAGAGTACTATTTGTCATTATTATTGTCTATGCCTATTTCTGGGTCACTGTTCTAAAATGAAGAGAAGTACTTGTATTAATAAGAAAATAGAGTGCCTGTGGAACACCACTGTTATGTGTAGTAAAGAAGCAGTAACACACTTCTCCCCAAATCACACTATTTGGGAAACATTAAAAACTTCCAAATCGTAATAATTAACTCTGAAAATAGCATCAAAAAACCTCAGTCTTGGTTCATTGATTGCACTAATCCCATCATTGGCAATAGAATTCAATTTTAACATAAAGTTCAAAGTCAAGAAATGGAAAAAAAATGACAAAACAACAAAACAAATTAACTTTATTATACAAAGTTACAGAAAACAGTAACAGGGAAGAATAAGACATCAAATCAGAAGTCAGAACAGTTACAAGTGAGGCCTCAAGGAAGGTTAATGTCAAATAATGAAAACTGATAGATGAACAAGAGGGAAGCATTGAGAGAAAGAGGAAAGGAGAGTAAAACTGGGGAAATTATGTCACATAAATTAGGCAGCTAAATTCTATAATGAATAGAATGCCACATCTAGAGTATGAAAAACCTGAGTTTAAATCCAATTTCTGATATTTATTAGCTGCATAGCTTACATGCCATATCAGGTAATCCTGTTTGCATCAAACCTGGAAAATGAAATGGAAATGGTATGTCACTCCAGTATCTTTGCCAAGAAAACCCCAAAAGGGGTTACAATGTGTCAGAAATGACAGAAAAATGACTAAACAATAAAGAGGCAAGCAAAGAGGAGCTTTGACTATAGAGTGAACATTGGGAGACCAGTGAGAAATGCTTGAATCTCACTATTTTTTTGAATTGGGTAAAAGAGGGAAGAATGTATAAATATATTAAACTGGGTATAGAAAATCACCTTATTGAATTGGGGAGTAGAAAGAGAGATGTATTAAAGTAGTTAAGGGAGATTTTCAAATGAGAGCCAATTGATAAATGTGGTGGGTCAGAAACAAAAATACTTTTGAGGAAAGACAGGAAAGATTGGAAAAAGGAAAGAAAATAACAGAGGATAGAGAAAAGTATAGAATTTGTAATTATAACTATGAATATGAGTAGGACAAATTTAACTATCAAACTGAAACAAAACATAGACCAGTTTAGAAACAAGAATCCAACAATATGTTGCTTACAAAAAGCACTTGAAAAACAAAGATACACATAAAGTTAAAAAAGGGTGATGGAGCAAAATCCATTATGTTTCAGCTGAGGTAAAAGAAGCAGGGTAATAATAATGATCTCAGACAAAGCAAAAGAAAAAAAATAGGCTTAATTAAAAAGGTAAAAGAAACTATCTTTTTCTAAAAATTACCATCGAGAATGAAGTAATATCAATTTTTGCATCAAAAAGCATATCCAAATTTTTATAAGGAAAAATTAAATAAATTACAGGAGGAAATAGCAAGTATAATTATATTAGAGAGGAACTTCAACTTCCCCCTTTCAGAGCTAGATAAATCTATACATCAATAAGGAAGAAATCAAGGAGGTAAATATAATGTCTGAAGAGGGTTATGATATGAAATACATTTAGACAAAATTGAATGGGATTAGAGAGAAGAATACCTATTTCTCAACTGTACATGACACTTTTGTTAAAACTGACCAAGTAGTAAGGGGAAAATCTTCACAAACAAATGTAGAAAAATAGAAATATTAAATTATCTTTTTTAGACCACAATACAATAAAAATTAAATTCAGTAAAAGACCTTGTATTCATGTAATTAGTAGCTATGTAATCTAATATTGAAGATTTAATGAGTCAAACAACAAATCATAGAAACCATAAATAGTATCCATCAAAGAAATTAACAACAATGGAACAATATACCAAAATTTATGGGGTACAAAGCTGTACTTAGAGGAAAATGTATGTCTCTTAATACGTGACAATTAAAGTGAAAAGCATCATATCAATGGCCATGCAAGTTCAAGAATTAGAAAAAGAAATAAAAAAGGCTGGTTAAACAACAACAAAATATAATCCTGAAAGTCAAAAAAATATATTAATAAAATTGAAAGCAAAAATAACTTTAAAATAACAAAAAATTAGGGACTGATTTTACATGAACAAAAAAATAGGCAAAATATTGATTAATTTCATTTTAAAAAGAAAGAAAACCAAATTACCAGGATCATAAATGAAAAAGGTGAAATTTTGGAAATGAAATTAAAGCAATTGTTAAGTTATTGCAATCAATATGATAATAAAATGATAATTTAAATGAGATAGAGAAATATTTGTCAAAATATAAATCCCAGATTAATAGAAAATGAAATTAAATGACTAAAATAACTATCTTAGAAAATAAAAGGAAATTAAATAAACCATAAATGAAAATCCTGAGAATAATCCCAGGACTAAATTAATTTATAAATTAAAATTTCTAAATATTTAATGTATAATTTATCTTAATATTTTAATACTTATTTTTGAAAATAGGTAAAAATAAAGTCCAATCAAATTAATTTTTTGAAAATATGTGGATTTTTTACAATACCAGAGTGATCAAAATGAAAGTAGGCTCAAGGTTAATTTTTCTGATTAATATGGATACAATGAAATAAAATTAAATATAATAGAAAGGAGATTACAACAACATATCACAAATATAATATACTATTATCAGGTTAAATTTGTGCCAGAAATACAAAGCTAAATCAATATTAAGTGAACTATCAATGTAATTAACCATATTGATAACAAAACCAACAAAAGCCATATGATTATATCCCTAGATGTATAATAATTCTTTGACAACATACAATAACAATTCATATAAAAATAAATAGAAAGCATATTAATAAATGGCACTTTCTTTAAAAGATAGGCATAATCTACCTAAAAACAAGAGTATTATTTGTCAAAGAGGTAATCTTGAAGCTTTTAGAAATGATAGGTGCAGACATAACACAAGAAAAAGAAATTTGAGAAATACAAATTGGCCAAGAGGAAACAACCCATCACTCTTTGGAAGTCGTACTATGGTGTACATAAAGAATTTTAGAGCATCAACTGAAAAAAATACAATTTAAACAACTAATATCTTTATCTAAATTCCAATATAGCTTATCTAAACCATCTGTATTTCTATGCATTACCAACAAACTCAAGGAGTTTGGAAGGAGGAGATGGAAAGAGAAATTCCACTTAAGAAAATAACAGAAGACAATATAAAATACAGAAGCCTACCTGTCAAGACAGACCAATGAACTATAGGAACATAATTACAAGCCCTCTTCACATCTATAAAGACAAATGGAGAACAATTCTCCAGAAACAAATGGGGAAATATTCATTGCTCATGGGGAGGCCAAACCAATATAATAACAAAAAATGACAATTCTACCTAAGCTATTTTTTTTTTATTCAGTGCAATACCTCTCAAGCCACCAGGTTATTTTATAAAGCTCTATAAAGAATTTTTAAAAAATAACAAAATTCATCTGAAAGATCAGAAAGGCTAAAAATATTAAATCAATAAAAAATAAAGGAAGGCAGCTTCTTAGTACCGAATCTCTTACTATATTACAAAATTATAATCATTAAAACAATCTATTACTAGCTTAGAAATAGATTGATGGATCAATGGAATAGATAAGCTACACAATAAACATCAGGCTAAAATATAGAGTACTATAAGGGTAGATTTTCTGTTTCATTCTGTAATTGGGGAAGGCAATTGATTTTGCTTATTTATCCACATGCAAGAAATCATTGTTTAAAATGCTAAGACCAGGAGTAAATGATATTTTTGGTTACATAACAAGTGTTGCCAGAGGCAAAAAAAATTGGTAACTTGACAGATGGTGTGAAAATTCATTATTAAAAAAAATCCACACATGTATCTAAATATTTCTATCAAGACAGATATTTTTCAAGTTCTTCAAGTTGTTGTTGCTGCTGTTGTTTTTCTGCTTCCTTAAGAAAATGATCTGAATTGCATAAAATGCATCATATGGTGCAGTTCAATTCAGGTAATCATTCTCAAGGGTTTTTTTTAGTTTATTTGTTTACCTTTTCTTTCTTTGTATCTGTATTAAGTATTCAAAGTCAGTAGAAAATATAAATATCCAATGCATTGTTCTCTATCACTTTTACTCTCTCTGATTTTGTGTGAACTTTACCTAGGACTGATAGGTCCTAGGTAACACCTAGGACTGGTGCTTCAGAATAAAGCAATATGTTTTTGACTTCCACTATTGTCCTTAGATAAGCGTTATACAGCCAATCGTGACTTGTGGCCTGTAATCTTTCATTTTCAGTACTAGTCTTTTTGAAGATGATCCTGCAAGATCTGCAGATCACACCTAACATGGGTGAAAATTGTTTTTCCAGCTGTAGCTTCTTGAACCAAATAAGATTGGACACTTAATAGGAATGAATCAATCACTTCTGTTCCTCACAAGTAAACATATTCATTCTATATTTTCTGTGAAATTCACAGAAAGGGAGTTTTATTACTTGATTTATGATATTTAACTTTATTATCTCCTTTGAATATAGAAAGGCATGCAAAAGACAGATGAGCTATACTTTAAAATCTCCCTCAGCTCTTCTCTATGTCACAATTATTCTCTTTTTCATTCAGGCCAACATAACAACCAAAATTATATTAAAATGGAACAAAATGAGTTTATCTAAGGGTGTACACTTCCTCCCCAACAAGAGTCATGTTATCACTAAGTTTTACATTTCTCTATTTGTCTGCATATTGTCATGGCTCTAATCCCTTAATTGACTCTGACTTCTATTTCTAGGTTCCTATCAATGTGATTTCCCCCCACTTCTTTGAACATCCAAGGAAGGGTGGTAATTTCAAAGTAAGGAATAATTATTCTGTTAGTCCATATTTTCACCTGACTCTTTGGAGCTAAAATTTAGAAATCTATTAGTTTCAATTTTATACTTGTTTTCCATGTTTACAATTCATTCAGCAGCCTGGTCACCAACCACATGAGGCATGGATAAGAAAGAAAACATTACCTCTTGCTACATGCTACAATAACATTCTACATACATGCACAGATTCATACACACATGCACATACAAAATGTATAAAATGGGTATGTGTGTGTGTTTGTGTGTAGAACCTTCTCAAATATACAATAAGATAATGGAGCACTTTGTGGGAGAAAGAAGAAATACCATTTTAAATTTGCTTCAATATTGTCCAAGGACGATAGTAATTGAATTCCCTCTATCCTTTCCCTGAAACTTCACCCTTTTCTCACACAGCTGGGTGGCACTTTTGTGGCTTAGAAATAGCTGACTTCTTCTATTCCAGCTGAAACCATGTTTTAGTGATGTTCTAAAATAATCTTTACTTACAGGACAGTTCTTTTGCAACAAAGGCATTGAATACCATAAATAGAGCTACTGTATCTCTTTTCCTATGAAGACCGAAAGGCAAACCTGACCACAATAATGTAACTATGGCTTGTATGGTCTGAGACATTCAAACACAATAACTTGAAATTCCATTGGGATCAAAAACATATGGGGACACAAATGGTAAAAATAACAAAAAAGCATAGTCCCAAACTTCTGAGGGTCAAGTTTTTTGTTTGTTTGTTTTTTTCCTGCAAAAGCAACAATGATAACTATGTTTCAATACTTGTCCATTTTTCATTGAGCTTGAAAGAGCACTTTAAAAATCTATCTCTTCTCTATGGTAATCAAGAAACTGAAGCTTCCTGAGTGACTGCATGCAGTGAAGACTCATTTTTAGCATTACAAAAGGTCAACAGAAGTCCAAATTCTGATATTTAGCCAAACTTTTCTTTGCTTACTTGAGCAAACTTTATATGTATTATATTTTGTTTTGTTGTTGTTGTTCTTATTATAGCTTAGTCACACATATATAAAATAAAGGTTGAATTATAAAAGGAATGGGTGAAAAAAGGGGAAAACTGATTCTACCCTTGTTAAAAGGCTGATTAGATTGTTTTATATCCTTTTTGATACTCTCTGGGAATAAGAAATGAATGGCAAGCCTAACTTTGAATTTTATTAGCTCCTTATACTCTCCTCTCATTGCAAATCAAAGGAGTGGTAATTTCAAGGCAGAAGGCCAAATTTGACTGTTATTAAAGCTGCCTTTTGCACTACTCAGTAGGACCCTTTTTATAGCTGAAAAGCTCATTCTCTTCACCCTGATGCCAATTTGAAATTAATAAAGGAAAAAAGGAATTCATTCTCTCTTTTTGAAGATAAAAACATAAAATACACATATTTAAATATTCGGTGTTAACAATGACAATTTGCTTTTCAAGTTGGAAGAGCATTGGGACATCAAACCTAAACTGAGAAACATGAAGAATTGTATATAACTGCCTTTAACACAGCTTTTAGACTTTTTTTTCTTTCAAAAGAGACCATATTTGCTTTTATTCCAGTGAGAAAGAAAGGGAAATAAGTTAATATTTGAAACTCCTCTCAGTCTCTGATTGGCATGAGTGTGTCTCCTCATTGCCTTTGAAATTGTACAGTGAGTCTCAACGACAATCAAATCTCCTAAGAGCCTTCAGCTGCCATCTGCCGCCCTTGTTCCATGTATGTTTTGAACTCAGATGTGGTGAGTGAAGCAAATTTTCAATTTCACTTTTCATTATACTTTGGGCTGGCATGTATAATAATATAAGTTTAGTTAAATATTATGGTTCAAAGCTGTAACCTTTTTTATAATTATTTTTATTAAAGGAGCTGGTTAGCCTGCAGTCTGTTATTGAAAATGCCAAATTGTTATTGTAGACAAAACACACTAGGAGATTGGCACTTTGAACAATGGATTTTTACAGTGAAGCACAGAGGAAACTAGTTAACAAGTTAGTCACTAAATAAATAAATAGAAAATTTCTGTAACTCTTCAAAATAAAATAAACAAAATATTTAAAGTTATAAACCTAAAGTTCAATAATACTCAATATAGATAAAATGTGTGGAATGTAACAAGACTGGAAAACCCTATGATATTCAAAGTCCTTCATGAATGAATCCCTTCCTCTTTCCAGTCTTGTTACATTTTATTCCCATCTTAAGCACTCCACTCTACTAATACTCTTCTATTTACTAATGTTTGTCTAAGACATTCCACCTCCTGACCAAGCCTTTTCACTGAGTGCGTCCCATACCTGGGATTCCTTCCCTCCTCACTTCAACCTTTTAGGTTCCTTGGCTTCATTTAAAACTCAATTCAAGTTTTGCTTTCTTCAAGAGACATTAGCAATTCTCTTTTCCCTACCTCCCATTACTAATATCTTCACTATCAAATTACCTCTCATTTATACTGCATAATCATATCTATATATCTATATGTCTATATATATATATATATATATATATATATATATATAATGCACACATACACACAGTTGTTTGCATATTGTTTCTTCAATTATGAGCTACTTACTGATATTATTACTTTAGTACAAAGACTATGTGTTTACTTTCTTTGTTTCATCAACACAGGCATTTTATTCCTTGATATACAGTAGTAATATATTAATAAATGATTATTGAGACTGAATCTTGTCCCATAACACACTATAATATGAACAACTGTCCATCAAGGAAGATAATATTTTTTATCTTTTATCCCCATAATATAGCTGAATCCCTGGCACAGGACTATTCATTGTTGATTAACTACCACATTATCTTTATAAAAGGGAAACATTATTTTGTAATAATTATTTATTTTGTGCTTTTCCATTATTATTTATTTCTTTATTTGTTTAAATATCACTCTGTTTTCTGGATTTATCATTCCCTTTTCCTACTCAACAAGAAATCACTTATAATACAATAAAGCAAAAAATAAATAAATAAAAAGGAAGTTAAAAAATAAAGTGGATATCAAAACTGAACAATATAATACTGACAACATATGCAATATTTCACATCTATAATCACTGAATTTTACAGAGAGCCAAGAAAGTTATTTCCCCGATTTTCTTAAGAAGCAAGATTGTCAGTAATGGCATTCTTTCACTTTTTGGTTATTTATTAAATTTATAATCCTACATTTTTGCACATTAGTTTTCATATTTTGCCTGCTTTGCTCTGCATCTTTTCTATATCGTCTAATTCCAATTCTTTTCTGATTTTCAGGCCCACAGCTCTCATAGCACAATGATAAACTGTTACTTTCTTTTTTTTCCTTTTTTTTAAATATAGCTTTTTATTTAAAAGATATATGCATAGGTAATTTTTCAGCATTGACAGTTGCAAATCCTTTTGTTCCAATTTTTTCCCTCCTTCACCCCACCATTCCCCCAGATAGCAGGTTGACCAATACATGTTAAATATGTTAAAATATGTTAACTGCAATATATGTATACATGTCCAAACTGTTAATAATAAAAAGAGTAGGACTTTGAAATAGTGTACAATTAGCCTGCGAAGGAAATCAAAAATACAGGTGGACAAAAATAGAGGGATTGGGAATTCTATGTAGTGGTTCACAGTCATCTCCCAGAGTTCTTTCCCTGGGTGTAGCTGGTTCGGTTCATTACTGCTCTATTGGAACTTATTTGGTTCATCTCATTGTTGAAGTGGTTCACATCCATCAGAATTGATTATCATATAATATTGTTGTTGAAGTATATAATGATCTTCTGGTCCTGCTCATTTCACTCAGCATGAGTTCATGTAAGATTCTCCAGGCCTTTCTGAAATCATGCTGCTGGTCATTTTGTAATGAACAATAATATTCCATAATATCCATATACCACAATTTATTCAGCCATTCTCCAACTGATGGGTATCCACTCAGTTTCCATAAACTAGTACTTTCATGTCCAAGAATTTGTTTAATCAGTTTCCACTGAGTGAATATTCCCATTGTTTCCAGCAATGTGTCATCTAAAAATGTGCTAACATTTTGAGGACTTAGAAAAATATGGAAAGATTTGGTCTTATGAAGGAAGATATTATTCACCTTCAGAGAAACAGAAGACAACAAGCATAGTACACACTTGTATAGATATATATGAATGCATATATATATATATATATATATATATATATATATATATGTGAATGATTATAGAATCTATGTATGTTTATGTGTATACATATATAATGTATATATTGTATTTGTGTGTATATGTACATTGAGATATGCATATGTGTATGATGTGTGTAAATATATGCATTATTTACATATTTATGTATCATATTTGCATACAAACACACACATATATACATACTGAATTGTAGACTTCTTCAGTGGGGGAAGAAGGAAGAAAAGGAGAATAAAGGTAAAAAGCTCACAGCAGAGTATAAGAGAAAACTTACAAGGAAGCAAAGAAAAGATGGACAATTTTGAATACAATATATAGTTATTTATTATATAGACTTTCTTGAAATGGAAATTCACTATTTTATATTTTAAATCATCTCATATTTTACTTTGTACATGGCAATGTTTTTTAACTATTTTTCTATTTTACAAAGGAGGAGGGTAGGAAGGAAAGAAGGAAAAAAGTGAAAGAAGAAAGGAAGATAGGAAGAAAGGAAGAAAGAAGGAAGGAAGGAAAGAAGGAATGAAGGAAGGAACAAAGGAATGAAGGAACAAAGGAAGTTAGGAAGAAGGGAGAGAAGGAAGGAAACAAATAATATTTTGAGATTAATTTCACCCATAAAATGGGAAAAGATAGTAGATTAAAAAACTGAACCCAATGATTTGTTGATTTCAGAAAATTTTATAAAATAGAAGATACACACAAACATAAAATAAATATGTGAAGTAGTACGTATTATGTAATAAAAGCAGGGATAATGAGCATGATATCGGAAAATCTTAAAAAAATTAATAGAAAGAGAAAATAGGGAAGGTATACAATCTTAGACATATTTATCAATATTATTTCAAATAATTAGACAGCCTAAAGTTGGAGCATTGCTGTACTATAAGAAATGATGAATTGATAGATGCAGAAAAAGATTGGACTTAGGAACGAAGATGGTATTCAATTTCCGAGAAACATAGAACAAGGAAACACACACACACACACTCACACACACACACACAAATATACATACACAATACATTCACATATACATATATATGTATATATACATATATATACATATATATATATATATATAGGTATATGCATGTGTGTATGATTATAGATTTATCTGTACATGTATGTTATATATTTGCATATGTGTGAAAATACAACCATAAATACACGCATCGGTATATACATACTATATATATCTATATATATCTATATATATATATAGATATATATATATATATATACACATGTGCCTCTCCATCCTTAATTTTAGCCTTCATCAGGGAAGGAGAAGAAGGACAAAAAATAAAGCAAAAAGTGCACAACAGAAAAAGAAAGAAAACTCATAATGAAGAAAAGATGGATAGTTCTGAAGACAGAGGACAGTATTTATTATTTAGGCTTTCTTGAAATGCAAAGTTACTTTATATTTTGAATTCTTACTAATGTGCTGTGATGCACATGACACTGCTTTTATTTCTTTTCTTATTTGCCATTTAAGGATAAAAGAAAAATAAGCTTTTTTTTTTTTTTCAGGGCAAATAGAATTCTTCTTTCCTCCTTAGAAAATATGCCCAGAGGTGGAGCCAAGATGGCAGAGAAGACACACGGGACTTTCTAAGCTCTTCTCTTACCCTCTTTATCAATATTATATTGAGCCTCAAAAATAGTCTTGGCTCTACAATTAAACCAAAGAAAGTAGAACAACTCACCGCCCGAAAAGAAAATCTGCAGTCTCAAAAAGGTTGGTTCTGGGGGCCAGGGGGATCCCAGCCAGAGGGGAGAGAAATTAGGTTCCGAGGAGGTTCCCAAACCGAGGGTGAAGGCACAGATCTCAGCACAAGTGCGCCCCAACCCGCAAGTACGGGCTTTTCCGGGCAGTTTGGATCCCTTGGGGGAGGATGCAGCCCGGGTTAGCCTCCCAACCCTGGCCACAGTGGGGGCTCGGCTTTGGGGCCATAGAGCTTTTCCCAGGGGGGTTTGCATTGGGCAGAGACACTGGGGGCAGAGTTCCCGGGTGGTTCGGGTTCCGCGGTCTGCAGTCTGTTGTCAGGGTCTAACACTCCACAGTCCCACAAGAGGCTCCGGCCTGGGGCAGTGACATTTCACCCCCAGTTTGGCCCAGGGCGGCCCGCCCCACTCAGCCCTACACCTGGTTTGATAGCTCTGCCAAAGGGAATCCACTTCCTGTTGGGGGAAGGGAAAACTCTCACTTAACCCCAACCTCGGAACCAGAAATTGTTTACATCTTTCCCTGCTCTGCAGAGGAAGCAAGTAAATTTGCCCCTAGGAGACATACCCTAAAGGTTTTAAAACATGAATAAAAAAGATGAAAAAGAACAATTGACAGCTTTTATGCAGAAAAGAGCAGGTCAGCAAACCTGAAGAACCTCAAACAACAAAAAATGCATCAGACCTTCTCCTTTACATGATCCTAAGAAGAGACCATTAAAAAGGGCTCCAAAAGAGGTTAGAAGATAAATGGGGAAAGGAAAGAGAAGCCTTACAAGAGGCAACAACTTCCAAATACGAATTGGAAAAAGTAAAAAATCTCAGGGAAAGTAAGAATTGGAATTGGAAAAAATAAAGAATTCTACGAAAGTAGGGATTTTGAATTGGAAAAGACAAAAGAACTCGCAAGAAAGTGGGATCCGGGGTTGGAAAAAAAAAGAACACCAAAGAAAGTAGGGATCTTGGAATTGGAAAGAAAAATAATTAATTAAAAAAAAAAAAAAAAAAAAAAAATTAGTGAAATGGAAAAAATTCCCACAGACCAAAAACAAATTCAAAAAACTCAATTGGACATAACAGGGAAAGAAGTAAAAAGCTAATGAAAAAAATTATTTAAAAATTAGAACTGAACAAATAGAAACTAATGATTCATTGAGACAGCAAGAATCAGTCAAGCAAAACAAAAAATAAACAAACTGGAAAAAAAAACCATGAATTTCTACTTGCAAAAAACGACAGACTTGGAAATGATCTAGGAAGATAATCTGAGGATTATTGGACTTTCTGAAAATTAAGATGAAAAAAGGCCTGGATACTATTTTTACAAGAAATCATCAAAGAGAACTACCCAGATGTAATAGAATCCAGAAGGTAAAATAGGCTTGGGAAAAATTTACCAAACACCTTCCAAAATAAACACTAAAATAAAAACCCTTAAAAACTTGGGTAAAATTTTAAAACTATCAGATTAAGGAAAAAATTTTACAAGCAGAAAAATTTAAATACCGAGTTGCCACTAAGGATCACCCAAAGGATCTGGCTGCCCCCATTAAAGGAAAGAAGGCCTGGAATATGATATTTGAAAACAAGAACTTGGGATCAGCCAAGAATAAACTACCCAGATAAGTTGAGCATTTTCTTCCAGGGAAGAAGATGGAATTTAATGAAACAAATAATTCCATTTGTTTCTGAAGAAAAACCAAAACTAAACAAAAAAATTGGATCTCCAAGAATGGAACCTTTAAGAGATGCAGAAAAAATTAAAACTAACTCTTTGAGAATTGTATTTCTGTTGTGGGATATCAAAAAGAAACATGTATAATTTGTTTACTGATATAACATTGGGGGAAGTAGATATGGAAAAGGGATGATGGCAGAATAAGGTGGGGGGGGAGGGGATAAAAGAAAACCACATCCCACAAAGAGGCTAAGGAAACTTATCATATCCGGGGGAATTTAGAGGGGGAGGAACATTGTGTGAATCTTACTCCATCAAGTTGGCTCAAAGAAAAAAAATAATTGAACATGTGTTTTTAGAAAAATTCCTCTCTCGCCTCATTAAAAACGGGGGAGAGGAAAAGGGAAGAAAGGTAATGAGGGAAGGAAGGGAAAAGACTCAAAGGGGGAGGGAGGGTTATAAAGGGATGGGAAAGTTGGATACAAAGAGGGGTCATAATTTAAAAAGGGGAAAGAGGGTTGGGGAGGCAAAATAAGAAAAGCACAATCCGGGTTATTAGGGATGGCAGGAAATACGATTTGGTAATTCTAACCGTAAATGTAAATGGGTGAACTCCCCAAAAAGAGGAGGCAGATAGCAGCTGGATAAAAGTCAGAACCCCACAATATTTGTTTACAAAAACCAATTTAAAAGCAGGGGATGTATATAGGTAAAAAGTAAAAGGCTGGAACCAAATCTTTATCTGGTGGAAGTCAAAAGGGTAGCCATCCCCTTTTCTCAGATCAAGAAAAAGTAAAAATTGATCTAATTAAAAGAGATAAAAGGTAACTACATCCTGCTAAAAGGGTAACAAAAACAACGAAGCAATAATAATTTAAAACATATAAACTTTTAAGTGGGGCACTCAACTTCCTAAAGGAGAAGTTAAAGAGTTGCAAGAAGAAACGGAACAACAAAACTGTAATTATAGGGAATCTCAACCTTGCACCTCAGAATTAACAAATCAAACCACAAAACAAATAAGAAAGAAATTAAAGGTAAATAGAATAATTAAAAAAATTAGGTATTTTTTATCTTTGGAGAAAAATTGAATGGAATAGAAGGGAATATACTTTCTTCTCCAACTTCTGGAACCTATTAAAAAAATTGACCATATATTAGGACATAAAAGACCCCTCAAAAATTAAATGCAAGAAAACAGAAATAGTAAATGCTTTTTTTCAGATCATGATGCAATAAAAAGTACATTCAACAAAAAGTTAAGGGGAAATAGACCAAAAAGTAATTGGAAACTAAAACAAACTCATCTTAAAAGAATGATTGGGTGAAGAAAATTATACATTAAATTAAATTTCACTAAGATAATGCCAATGTGAGACATCATACCAAAATTTTGGGGATGCAGCCAAAGGGTAATAAAAAAAATTTTATATCCCTTTAGAAACATTTGAATAAAAACAGAAAAGAAAAGATTAATGAATTGGGCTTGCAACTAAAAAAAACTAAAAAAAAGACCAAATTAAAAAACCCCAATCAAATACTAAATTGGAAATTTAAAAATTAAAAGGAAAATTAAAAAATATTGAAAGCGGGAAAAAAAACTATTGGAACAATTAATAAAATAAAAAGTTGTTTAAGAAAAAGCCAATAAAAATAGATAAGCCTTTGGTAAATCTGATTAGAAAAAGGGAGGAGGAAAATGAAATTAGTAGTCTTAAAAATGAAAAGGGAAAACTTTCCCCAATGAAGAGGAAATTGCTTAAATAAAGGGTTAAGCCAACTTTTATGCCAATAAATTTGATAACCCAAGTGAAATGGATGACTCCTCCAAAAAGGAACTTCCCAGACAACAGAGGAGGAAGTAAATTTCTTGAATAATCCCATTTCAGAAAAAGAAATAGAACAGGCAATTAAACAACTCCCAAAAAAAATCCCCAGGACCAGATGGATTTACATGTGAATTTTACCAAACATTTAAAGAACAATTGGCCTAATGCTATATAAACTTTTGATAAAAATTAGGGAATGAAGGAGTCCTACCAAATTCCTTCTATGACACAGACATGGTACTGATACCTTAAACCAGGTAGGCTGAAAACAGAGAAAGAAAATTATGAAAATCTCCCTAATGAATTTGATGCTAAAATCTTAAATAAGATATTAGCAAAAGACCAGAAAGTTCTCCAAGATAAACACTATGATCAAGTAGGATTTATACCAGGAATGCAGGGCTGGTTCCAAATTAGGAAAACTATCAATATAATTGGCCATGTTAATAAAAATTAACAAAAAATCATATGATCATCTCAATAGTTGCAGAAGAAGCATTTGATAAAATCCAACATCCATTCCTAAAAAAAACCGAGGTATAGGAAAAAATCAGTAAACTCATATGTAATGGAGACAAACTGCAACCATTCCTAATAAGATCTGGGAAAACAAAGGTTTGCCCACTATCACCGTTACTATTTAATATTGTATTAGAAATGCTTAGTTATAAATAAGAAAGAAAGAGATTAAAAGGAATAAAATGGCAATGAGGAAAAATTTCCCTTTCCGATGACATGATATACTTAGAGGGCCCGAGATTTGCTAAAAGTTATTAAAATAATCCACAACTTTAGCAAAGTTGCTGGTTATAAAATAAACCCAAATATTCCTCAGCATTCTTATATATCACTGACAAAATCCAACAGTAGGTACAAAGAGAAATTCCATTTAAAAGAACTACTGATAATAATAAATATTTAGGAATCATCTGCCAAGGGAAAATCAGAAACTTTATGAGCAAAATTACAGACCACTTTCCACACAAATTAAATTCTGATCTAACCATTTGGAAAAATATTAAATGCTCTTGGATAGGGCGAGCAAATATAATAAAGAGGACAATATTACCTAAAGTAATTCCATTTTTATTTAGCGCTATACCAATCAGACTCTTTAAAAACTATTTTAATTATTTGAAAAAATAACCAACAAAAGTTCTTTAAAAACAAAGGTCCAAGAATTTCAAAATTGATGAAAAAAAAAAAAATGATGGTGGCTTAGCTGTACCAGATCTAAAAATTATATTATAGAGCAGCAGTTACCAAAAATTTTGGTATTGGCTAAGGAATAGATTAGTTGATCAAAGTGGAATAGATTAGGTTCCGGGGATAAAACAGTCAACAAATATAGCAAACAAGTCTTTGGACAAACCAAAAAGATCCCAGCTTTTGGGATAAGGGAACTTTTACTGTTTGATAAAAAAATTGCTGGGAAAATTGGAAACTAATATGGCAGAAACTAGGCATTTATCCATACTTAACACCGTACACCAAGATAAGGTCAAAAATGGGTTCAAGGACCTAGGCATAAAGAAGAAATTATTAATAAATTAGAGGAACATGGGATAGTTTACCCTCGGACCTGTGGAAGGGGAAGGCCTTTATGACCAAAAACCAGAGATCATTACTGATACAAAATAGAAAATTTCGATTATCAAACTGAAAAGTTTTTTGTACAAAACAAAACTAATGCAACAAGATTAGAAGGGGAAGCAATAAAGTGGGAAAATATTTTTACAGTCAAAAAGGTTCTGATAAAGGCCTTCATTTCCAAAATATATATAGAGAATTAACTCTAATTTATAAAAAAATCAAGCCATTCTCCAATTGAAAAATGGTCAAAGGATAAGAACAGACAATTTCAAGATGAAGAAATTGAAACTATTTCTAGTCAATGAAAAGGGTTCCAAGTCATTATTAATCAAGAAATGAAATTGAGACAACTCTAAGATAACACTACACACCTTTAGATTGGCTAAAGATGACAGGAAAAAATAATATTGATTGTTGGGGGATGCAGGAAAAGGGGACATTGATGTATTGTTGGTGGAAAGGGGAACAAATCCAACCATTTTGGAAGTAAGTTTGGGAAACTATGCCTCAAAAAAGTTATCAAACTGTGCATACCCTTCGATCCAGCAATGTTACTACTGGGATTATATCCCAAAAGAGATTATAAAGAAAGGAAAGGCACCTGTATTTACGAATGTTTGTGGCAGCCCTTTTGTAGTGGGTTAAAAACTGGAAACTGAATGGATGTCCATCCAGTTGGAGAATGGTTGAATAAATTGTGGTTATGAAAATTATGGAATATTACTGTTCTGGAAATGACCAACAGGATGATTTCAAGAAAGGCCTGGAGAGACCTTACACGAACTGGATGCTGGAGGAAATAGGCAGGACCGGAGATCTTATATACTTCAGCAACAATACTAGATGATGACCAGTTCTGATGGATCAGGCCATCCTCAGCAACAAGATCAACCAAATCATTTCTAATGGAGCATTAATGAACTGAACCATTTAAACCCAGAAAAGAACCTGGGGATGACTAAAAATCATTACATTGAATTCCCAATCCCTATATTTATACACACCTGCATTTTTGATTTCCTTCAGAAGCTAATTGTATGATAATTCAGAGTCTGATTCTTTTTCTACAGCAAAATAACGTTTTGGTAGGTATACTTATTGTGTATCTAATTTATATTTTAATATATTTAACATCTACTGGTCATCCTGCCATCTAGGGGAGGAGGTGGGGGGGTAAGAGGTGAAAAATTGGAACAAGAGGTTTGGCAATTGTTAATGCTGTAAAGTTACCCATGTATATATCCTTTAAATAAAAGGCTATTAAATTAAAAAAAAAAAAACAAACAAAAAAAAAAGAAAATATGCCCAGAAGTAGTATTTTAAGTAAAGAGATACAGCCATTTTATTCATTTGTTAACATAATTTCAAACATCTATAGAAGAATTTGACAAATTCATATTTTGTCAATAGTTTATTACTGTTGAAAATTATTTTTCTGTTGTTTATTAATATTATCATCTTTTTATCAGCCTTACCAATTTTCTGGATTTGTACAAGATATACTATAAAATGATTAAGAAAACAAAGGTTAAAGCTTTTATACATATTGATTTATTAAGCAACAAATGACAGTTGCTCAAAACACTGAGCCTCAGATACTTAGGGGAACAGATTTTTTAGAGCTTTTTATTGACAGAATATATGCATGGGTAATTATTCAATATTGTCCGTTGCAATCACTTCTGTTCCAACTTTTCCCTTCCTTCCCTTCACCCCCTTTTTTAGATGGCAGGTAATCTCATATATGTTAAGCATGTTAAATTATATCTTAAATACAAAATATTTGTACACATTGATACAGTTCTCTTGTTGCACACACGCACAAAAAGAATCGGATTCAGGAAAGTAAAAATAACCTTGGAAGAAAAAACAAAAATGCAAGTAGTCCACATTCATTCCCCAGTGGTCTTTCTCTGGGTGTAGCTGGTTCTGTGAATCATTGATCAATTGGAACTGAATTGAATCTTCTCATTTTTGAAGATAGCCACTTCCATCAGAATATATCCTCATATAGTGTTGTTGTTGAAGTGTTTAATGATCTCCTGGCTCTGCTCATTTTACTTAGCATCAGTTCACATAAGTCTCTCCAATCCTCTCTGCATTCATCCTGCTGGCCATTTCTTACAGAACAATGATATTCCATAACATTCATATACCACAATTTGCTCAACCATTCTCCAATTGATGGGCATCCACTCAGTTTCCAGTTTCTGGCCACTACAAACAGGCCTGCCACAAACATTTTGGCACATACAAGTCCCTTTCCCTTCATTAGTATTTCTTTGGGATATAAGCCCAGTAGTAATACTGGTGAATCAAAGGGTATAACACATTTGATAACTTTTTGAGCATAGTTCCAAATTGTTCTCCAGAATGATTGGATCCATTCACACCACCACCAACAATGCATCAGTGTCTCAGTTTTCCCGCATCTCCTCCAACATTCATCATTATCTTTTCCTGTCATCTTAGCCAATTTGACAGATGTGTAGGGATATATCAGAGTTGTCTTAATTTGCATTTCTATAATAAATAGTTATTTGGAACACCGTTTCATATAAGTAGAAATAGTTTCATTGTCATCAACTGAAAATTGCCCATTCTTAAGGGGAACAGATTTTTAATTAAATTAAAAATAATAAATCAAGTAAGACCAGTTAATTCAAAGAAAACAATTAACCAGGATACAAAATCTGTTCATATGATTTTTAGTAAGTTTGAAAAATTATTAATATGGTTCAATCTGTTTTTAGACGCCATCAGTTCTACTTATAGGAGTGGATAAATTTTTTTCAGCATAAGTTCTTTAGAGCTATTTTGTATCACTGTTATGGTGAGAAGAGCTGAGTCATTTACAGATAACCATCTCATAATTTTGCTGTTACTTTATATATATATATATATATGTATATATATATATATAATATATTTCATTTTATATCAGATTGTAGAAGTCTTTCCAAGTTTGTCTGAGAGTTTCCTGCTCATCACTTCTTATAGCACAATAGCATTCCATTGTAATCACACACCACAATTTATTTATACCCCAATTAATGGGCATCCCTCAACTTCCAATTCTTTGCCTCAGAACAGAACTGTTAAAAAATATTTTGTATATATAGGTCATTTTCCTTTTTGTTTCTTATCTCTTTTTGGATACAATTTTAGTTGTGATATTACAAGACCAAATAGTATGCATAATTTTGTAGTCCTTTGGGCATAGTCCTAAATTGATGTACAGAGCAGTTAAATCTGTTCACAATTCCACAAAGAGTGCATTAATGTCTCATATTTCCCACATCCCTGGCAACATTAGTCATTTTCCTTTTCTTTTCTTTTAACCAATATAATATGTATGTGATAGTACTTTAAAATATGTTAATTTGCATTTCTCCTGTCAGTAGTTAGAACTTTAAAAAAAAAATGTGGCTACAAATAGCTATGAATATTTCATGTGAAAGCTGTATATATGAAACATTTTAACATTTATCAATTTGATTATGAATCTTATTTTTATTAATTTGACTCAGTTTCCCAAAAGTTTCAAAAAGGAGATCTTTATCAGAAAAAACTTGCTTCAATTTTTTACAGTTATTATTCCTCAATATATATCCCTCCATAGCATTTCCATCTTTGTATTTCATTCTTTCTTTCCTTTTACTGTTTTGCTTTTGGTTATGCTCGCCCCCAATATGCTTTCCATTCTATTACACCCCCGTTTAGCAACCTCCTTTCTCTTCTACTTTGCAGTAGGGTAAAAGAGATTTCTATACCCAATTCTGATGATAATAAAATTTATTCACGTTCTCCCATCTCCTCTTTTTCTCCCTTTAATGCAAGCATTTTTTTTCTTTTCTCATTATGTGAGACCGTTTACCCCATTCTACCTCACCCATTTCCTTTCTCCTACTACATTCCTCTCATACCCCTTAATTTTATTTTGTTAGATATCTTTTCTTCAAATTCAAATAACAACTGGGTTTTCTATCAATATATACTTTTGCTAATGGCCATCTTAATGAAAAAAAAATATGAGATAGATCTTACTCCCATGTAAGCATATAAACTGTTTAACATTAAAATTTCCTTGTTTCTATTTAATTTTTTATTCTCTCCTAAGCCATGCATTTGAAAGTCAATTTTTCTTTTTTTTCTTTTTTTAAATTCTAGGTTTTTATTTCCAAAACACGTAGATGGATAATTTTTGACATTCACCCTTGCAAAACTCAATGCTCCAAATTTTTTCCCTCCCTTCTCCCAACCCCCCCCCAGACAGCAAGTAATCTAATACATGTTAAATGCAATTATATATATATATATATATATATATATATATATATATATCCACAAATATCATGCTGCAAAAGACAAATCAGATCAAAAAGGAAAAAAAAAATGAGAATGAGAACAAAATGCAAGCAAACAACAGCAAAACATTGAAAACACTATGTTGTGATCCACACTAAGTTCTCACAGTCTTCTTTCTGGGTGTAGATCACTCTTTTCATCACATGATCATTGCAACTGGCCTGAAATAATCTCACTGTTGAAGAGAGCCATATCCACCAGAATTGAACATATTGGTGTGCATAATGATCTCCTAAAGTTCATTTCACTTTACCATCAGTTCATATAACTCCCTCCAGGCCTCTTTGAATTTATGTTGCTGATCATTTTTTATGAAACAATAATATTCCATATTATTTATAAAGAATAATTTATTCAGTAATTCTCCAGTTGATGCTCATTCACTCAGTTTCCACTTTCTTGCCCCCCCCCAAAGGACTGCCACAAATATCTTTGTGCATGTGGGTCCCTTTCCCTCTTTTATGATCTCTTTGAGATGCAAATCCAGTAAACATGCTCCTGGATTGAAGGGTATGAACAGTTTGATATCCCTTTGGGCATATTTCCAAATTGCTTTCCAGAATGGTTGAATCAATTCACAGCTCCACCAAAAATGTATTAGTGCCCCACTTTTCCCACATCCTTTCCAACATTCATCATTATCTTTTCTTGTTATCTTAGCCAATTTGAGAAATGTTTAGTGATACCAGAGTTATCTTAATTTGTGTTTCTCTGATCAAAAGTGATTTAGAGTACCTTATTATATGATTACAAATGGCTTTAATTTCTTTATTTGAAAATTGTCCATAGCCTTTGATCATTTATCAACTGGAGAATGGCTTGAATTCTTAAAATTTGATGTAATATACCCCATTTTAACTTCATTTTCCTCCTCTTCCAATAGAATCCCCTTCCTGACTCTAGTTTGTCTTTATATCATCACAATAAAATCAAATTATACCTGCACCTTCTAATTATATCCATTACAGAGATACAGATCTCAAGAGTTAAACATAGCATCTTCCCATATTGGAATATAAGCTTTTTAACTTTTAAAGGAAAATTAATTTTTCTTTCCTCTTTACCTTTTGATGTTTCTCTTGAGTTATATATTTGAAAATCAAATTTTCTCTTCAGATCTGGTCTTTTCATAAAAAAATCAATGAAATTCACCTCTTTTATTGAATGTCCACCTTTTCGCCTGAAAGATATGCTTAATTTTGCTAGGCAGTTGATTCTTGGTTGCAGTTCAGATTCCTTTGCCTTTCAAAATATCAGATTCCAGGACCTTTGATCCTTTAAAGAGGAAAGAAGCTACTGGCTCCTGGATAAGCTTGATTGGGGCTCCTCAGCATTTGAATTGTTTCTTTCATTGATTTGATAATCCTGACAATTAGGTATGATTTTCTTTGAAGTTTTCATTTTGGAGTGTCTTTCAGGTGATCAGTGATTTTATTTAGTGGCTATTTTACTTTCTGAATTCAGGACAACAGAGCAGTTTTCTTTGATCATTTTCTAAAAGATAATATCTTTTTTTTTCATTTTGGTATTTTTTTTCATTATGGTATTTAAGAAGTCCAATAATTCTTAGATCATTTCTTCTATATATATTTTCCAGGTCAGTTCTTTTTCCAATTAGATAGTTTGTATTTTCTCCCACTTCTTTCTTTCTTTCTTTCTTTCCTTGGTTTTGTTTCATTGATTCTTGAAGCCTTATTAATTCATTTACTTCCATTTGTTCAATTCTAATTTTTAGTGAATTATTTTCTTCAGTTAGCTTTTTTTTAAATCTCCTGTTGCATCCAATTGAACTTTTATATGGTGTGTTTTGTTCATTAAATTTTTTTTTCAC
Source organism: Sarcophilus harrisii (assembly GCF_902635505.1). Taxonomy (NCBI): domain Eukaryota; kingdom Metazoa; phylum Chordata; class Mammalia; order Dasyuromorphia; family Dasyuridae; genus Sarcophilus; species Sarcophilus harrisii. Next base: position 373,496,490 of record NC_045428.1, read on the forward strand.
ATTTTACCAATTCTGTTTTACAATGAATTGGTTTCTTTTTCATATCTATTTTGTAAGGAGTTATTTGCTTTTTCTATTTCACTAAATCTATTTTTAAGGAATTTTCTTCAAATAATTTTTGTTTCCTTTTCCAAACTCTCTTACCATTTCCTTCCCCCCTCTAAGATCCAAGAGAGTATTGTGAAATGGGGACCAATTCAAATTTTCCTTTGCGTCTTCATCTGGAGATGATTTACTTTTAAGATTCTCAGTTTTTTGAGGTCTGTTCTACTCTTTCTCCATAAAAGCTATCTATGGTCAGAACAATTTTTGGTTTTGTGCTCATTTTTTCAAGATCTGGTCTTAGAACCAAGAGGAGATTGTCCCAAGCTTTCTCTACAGGCAACAATGGCATTAGGCTGCCCTGGAGTTAGTATTGGTGACTTCCTTCCTATGCAGGATGGGTATGGCCAGTTCCTGGATTATTCTGGAGTTGAGAGGTTCACTATTTCCCTTTTTTATAACATCACATATCTCACAATCTAATCTGCTTATCCAAATTAGTTCATAGAGTAGCCAATGCTGCTGTATTTTGGCTAAAAGTCTCCTTGTAGATTCCCAGGGTGGAGGAGAAGGGGGAAGAAGGGTGGATATGCCACACTGCCCTGGGACTCTGCTCTGCACCTGTGCTCAGTCATCTTCCCCTCATGCCATATTGAAACAGACCTTTTCTGAAGTTCTTCCAAAATATATTCTGATGGAAATTTGTTCTACTCCAAATATTTGTGGATTCAGTCACTCCAAAACCAGTTCAGAGGTTTAATCTGTTTAATCTGTTTAATCAGGGAGGCTAAGAAGAGCTAAGATGAAAACTTGTCTGTTCTCTGCCATCTTGGCTTCTCCCTCAAAAGTCAAATTTTCAATTAAACTCCTGTCTTTTCATCAAACAGCTTGAAAGTCCTGTTTCATTGAATATCCATCCCCCCCTACACACACACACACACACACACACACCAAAGCATTATACCCAATTTTCCTGGGTACATAATTTTTTGTTGTAATCCTAACTCCTTTGCCCTACAGAATATTATATTCCAAGCCCTGTTATCTTTTAAAACAGAAGTTGCTAAATCTTGTGTGATCTTGTGGCTCCATGACATTTGAATTGTTTCTTTCTGGCTTTTTGGGAACTTTGGAACTTGATTACAATATTCCTGGGAATTATCACTTCTGGATCTCTTTGAGAAAGTGATCCAGCAGATTCTCTCCATTTCCATTTTACCCTCATGGTCTAGATTATTAGGAGAGTTTGCCTTGATAATTTATTAAAAGATGACCTCTAGGCTTTTTATTTTTCTTTTTTGTTTGTCCCTTCCTTCCTTCCTTCCTTCTTTCCTTCCTTCCTTCCTTTCTTCCTTCCTTCCTTCCTTTCTTTCTTCCTTCCTTCCTTCCTTCCTTCCTTCCTTCCTTCCTTCCTTCCCTCCCTCTTTCCCGTCCTCCTTCCCTCCCTCCCACCCTCCTCCCCTCCTCCACTCTCCCGCTTCTTTCTTTCTTTCTATTTCTTTCTTTTTTTTATCTATCCTGGATCTATATCTCACATCAGCTCTTTTTCCAATGAGGTATTTTTTTCTTGTTTCCATTCTGTTGATTGGTTCTTTATTTTTCTAATCTTACATGTAATAGAATTAGAAATATAGGGATTGGGAATTCAATGTAATGGTTCTTAATCATCTCCCAGAGTTCTTTCACTGGGTGTAGCTGGTTCAGTTCATTACTGCTCCATTGGAACTGATTTGGTTCATCTCATTGCTGAGGATGGCCAGGTCCACCAGAATTAGTCATCATATAGTATTGTTGTTGAAGTGTCTCCTGGCCCTGCTCATTTTACTCAACATCAGTTCTTGTAAGTCTCTTCAGGCATTTCTGAAATCATCCTGTTGGTCATTTCTTACCAAACAATAATATTCTATAATATTCATATACCACAATTTATTCAGCCATTCTCCAATTGATGGGCATCCACTCAGTTTCCTGTTTCTGGCCACTACAAAGAGGGTTGCCACAAACATTCATGCACATACAGATCCCCTTCCCTTCTTTATGATCTCTTTCAGATATTAGCTAAACTGGAACCATTCTCAATAAGATCAGAAGTGAAACAAGGTTGCCACTATTACCATTAGTATTCAATATTGTATTTGAAATGCTAGCTTTGGCAGTAAGAGTTGAGAAAGATATTAAAGGAATTAGAGTAGGTAATGAGGAAACCAAACTATCACTCTTTGCTGATGATATGATGGTATACTTAGAGAACTCCAGAGATTCTACTAAAAAGCTATTAGAAATAATCCACACCTTTAGCAAAGTTGCAGGATACAAAATAAACCCACATAAGTCATCAGCATTCTTATATATCACTGACAAAATCCAACAGTTAGTTACAAAAAGAAATTTCATTTAATGTAACTACTGATAATATAAAATATTTAGGAACTTATCTGCCAAGGGAAAATCAGAAAATATATGAGCAAAACTACAAAACACTTTCCACACAAATGAAGTGAGATCTAACCAATTGGAACAATATTAAATCCTCTTTGATTGAGTGAGCAAATATAATAAAGATGACAATACTATCTAAACTAATCTATTTATTAAGTGCTATACCAATCAGACTCCCAAAAAACTATTTTAATGACCTAGAAAAAATAACAACAAAGTTCATATGGAAAAAAAGGTCAAGCATTTCAAGGGAATTAATGAAAAACAAAACAAAACAAAACAAAAAAATGAAGGTAACCTAGCTATACCAGATCTTAAAATATAATATAAAGCAGTGGTTACCAAAACAATTTGGTATTGGCTAAGAAATAGCCTAGTTTTTCAGTGGAATAAGTTAGGTTCAAAGGACAAAACAACCAATAATTTTAATAATCTAGTGTTTGACAAACCCAAAGATCCCAGCTTTTGGGATAAGAACTCACTGTTTGTCAAAAATTGCTGGGGATATTGGAAATTAGTTGGCAGAAACTAGTCATCAACCCACACTTAACACGGTACATACACCAAGTTAAGGTCAAAATAGGTTCATGACTTAGGCATAAAGAATGAGATTATAAATAAATTAGAAGAATTTAGGATAATTTGCCTCTCAAACCTGTGGAAGAGGAAGGGATTTATGACCAAAGAAGAACTAGAGATCATTATTTATCACAAAATAGAAAAATTTAAGTTTTTATACAAACAAAACTAATGTAGTCAAGATTAAAAGGGAAGCAATTAACTGTGAAAATATTTTTTACAATCAAAGGTTCTGATAAAGACCTCATTTCCAAAATATATATAGGATTGACTCTATAAGAAATCAAGCCATTCTCCAATTGATAAATGGTCAAAGATATGAACAGACAATTCTCACACAAAGAAATTGAAACTATTTCTAGGCATATGAAAAGATGTTCCAAGTCATTATTAATCAGAGAAATGCAGATTAGACAACTTTGATATACCACTACACACCTGTCAGACTGGCTAGAATGACAGCAAAGATAATGCAGAATGTTGGAGGGGATGTGGGAAAACTAGGACACTGATACATTGTTGGTGGAATTGTGAATACATCCAGCCTTTCTGGAGAACAATTTGGAACTATGCTCAAAAAGTTATCAAACTGTGTATATCCTTTGATCTAGTAGTGTTACTACTGGACTTATATACCCAAAGAGATTTTAAAGAAGGGAAAGGGAACTGTATGTGAAAGAATGTTTGTGGCAGCCCTCTTTGTAGTGACAAGAAACTGGAAACTGAGTGGATGTCCACAAATTGGAGAATGGCTGAATAAATTGTGGTATATGAATATTATGTAATATTATTGTTCTATTAGAAGTGACTAGCAGGATGATTTCAGAAAGGACTGGAGATACGTACATGAACTGCTGCTGAGTGAAATGAGCAGGACCAGGAGATAATTATTTACTTCAACAACAATAGCATATGCTGATAAATTCTGATGGATGTGGTCCTCCTAAACAATGAGATGAACCAAATCAGTCCCAATAGAGCAGTAATGAACAGAACCAGCTTCACCCAGCAAAAGAACTCTGGGAGATGAGTATGAATCACTACAAAGAATTCCTAATCCTTATATCTTTTTCCAACTGCATTTTTTGATTTCCTTCATAGGCTAATTGTACATTATTTCAAAATATGATTATTTTTGTATAGCAAAATAACTGTTTGGACATGTATACATATATTGTATTTAACTTATACTTTAACATATTTAAAGTGTATTGGTCAATCTGCCATCTGGGGGAAAGGGTGGGGGGAAGGGGTGGAGGGAAGGAGGGGAAAAGTTGGAACACAATTTTTTGCAATTGTCAGTGTTGAAAAATTACCCCTGTGTATATCTTGTAAATAAAAAGCTATAATAAAAATGTTTTCTTTTCCTGGAAAGTTATTTTACTCCATCTTTTGATGGGTTCTGTTTCTCCAGGAATTATCTTTTGGCTTCAATTAAAGAAAGGTACACAGAGAAGTTTTTTGGGAGAGCTCAGATAAGTCACTGCCTTTTTCCTGCTATCTTGACTTCACCAGTAATCTGAGTTTTTACTGAAGCAAATATTAGGAATTTTTTCTAAATTCGAAGTGTGTGAGCAAACTGATACAATATCCTAAATTCAGAAAAAGAGTGTGCCTCTCCCAAGACATTACAGGTGTCTGTATTCAAACACCATAACATGGAAATAATAATTGACAACTAAGATTTCAGTTTTCAGATAAGAAATAATAGTTTTCTTAAGATATATAATTATGAGAAAACTCCTTGCATCATCCTTCAGATTCAAATAGATTTCTGGTCAATATAACCTAAGTCCTCAGTTAAGATTTTTTAAACAGTTATTAAAGATGGTCCTGTTCCTGTTCCCCAGTATTGCAGCCTAGATTCAACCAACAAAATAATGTCCTCTCACAATATCCACAATTGAATATTCTTACAAGATGGAAATTTGGACTTGACCCATAATCAAATAGAAAGGAAATTGAAGTGTATCTATAAATGAGTCACAACTTGGAGTCAGTATGGTTCACTAAATTCTCACTGTCATTTGTTCTAGTCCCCTCATTTCCTTCAATTTCCCCTTTTCTACTCTTGGGAAAATGGCAGTTCACTTTCCCCATGGATTATTTATCTATAAGACAAATCTATAAGGTTTTTCATATATGTATAATTACCATTGTTTAAGTAAGGCTACAGATCAAAGTACTTAAAGATGGTATAATACAATAGTCCAATTTTTAGGTGAGAGATTTATATGTCACTAATGTAACCAAGACATTGTGTTGCAATGTAATGTAAACATCAACAAAAATTCCAGGAAAAAGAAAACAAAAACAACATAAGATTGATCACCAATATTCACTAATATCAAGGCTCCTTGGATCATAGGATACCTATAGCTACCATCACTTGGCACTTGTGAAAGGTGCCTAATATCAGGTCTTTTTAACAAGTATAAAAGTGTCATAAGAAATAATTCTGTGTCTTCCATCCTAATAGCATAATTGAAACTAAAGTCATGCATCAATAAAAAACAGAATAATGATTAATAACAATTTTCTCCACCACACATTGTAAATCAATATTGTCCCTAAGTCTTTTTCCTATTTGTAAAATGATTTTGTCAATTGGGAATTTCCTTAAAAGAAATTGCTCCAAAGGACATTTTTTATGGACAGTAAATATTTCCTCCTATTTCAAGTGAGATTTTGACAATGAATTTGTCATTTTGTTGAGCAAAAAGCTTTGCTATTTGTAAATCTATATTGAAAGAAGATGAAGTGTCTAGTCATTAAATGAGCTATTATCCACAAAAGCAACTTAGATACTTTAGTCTAGAAATAAACCCTTCACTCCTTTTTCAAAGCCATTAATTGATACAGATCATTGTCCCATTGCTTCATTTTACTTTTATGCATTGCATGAAAAGCAAAGATTTCATTCCTTCCATTCCACCAGACATAACCTGACATATTTGTCATTTACAATTGTTATCAATAGCATTTTATTATACTTTACAGTATCATTAAGAAACTTCGGCGGAGCCAAGACGGCAGAGAAGACACACGAGACTTTCTAAGCTCTTCTCTTACCCTCTTTATCAATATTATATCGAGCCTCCAAAATAGTCTTGACTGCTAAAACCGAAGATAAAGGGAACAACCCACTGGCCAAGAAAACTGATCCTGCCAAAAGGTTGGGTTCCGGGGTCAGGAGATGGCCAAACGGGAAAATTGGTTGGAGGTCTCAAACCGAGGGTGGCCAGATCTCAAAAGTGGCAGCCCCAACCCCAGTACTGGCTTTTCCTTTGGGAGTTGTGATCCGCACGGCAGAGGACGCCCGGTTAGCCAACAATCTGGCAGTGGGAGCCAGCTTGGGGCCAGAGCTTTTCCAGGGCCAATTCTTGGGCAGAGACCTAAGAGTTCCAGGGGTCTGCGGTCGATCGCAGTCTGGTCCGAGGTCGTGGTCGTGGTCGCGCAAACTACAGTCCCCAAGAGGCTCCTGGGGGCAGTGAACCCTTTCACTTTAGTCCAGCCAGGGGCAATCCAACCCCTCAGCCCTACTAACAGTTTGTAGCTCTGCCAGTGCTGAATCCACTTCCCTTTGGGGGAAGGAAAAACTCTACTCAGGATTTATACCCCCAGGCCGGAAATCTGTTTACATCTTTCCCTGTCCAGGGGGAAAACCCCTTTAGGAGACCACCCAAAGGTTTTAAAACATGAATAAAAAGAATTTGAAAAGAATATGGACAGCTTCAATGCAGAATAAGAGCAGGTCAGCAAACCTGAAGAGACCCTAAACAACAAAAATGCATCAGACTTCCTCCTTACATGATGCTCTAACAGAAGAGCCCATTAAAAGTCTCAAAAGAGAGTTGAAGAAAATGGGGAAAAGGGGGAAGCCTTAAAGAGCAACAACTTCCTGAAATACATGGAAAAAAGTAAAAAACTTTTGGAATTGAAAAAAAAGAATTCACTAAAAGTAGGATTTGTAATTGAAAGACAAAGAACTGGCAAAAAGGAGGATCCGTGAATTGAAAAAGACAAAAGAACACACAAGAAAGTAGGATCGTAATTGAAAATAAAATAATTCATAAAAAAAAATTAGTGAAATGGAAAAAATTCCCAAACCAAAACAATACATTTAAAACTCAATTGGACATATACAGAAAGAAGTAAAAAAGCTAATGAAGAAAAATACTTTTTAAAAATTAGAACTGAACAAATAGAATAATGATTCATTGAGACAGCAAGAATCAGTCAACAAAACAAAAAATGACAAACTGGAAAAAACCAGAATTATCTACTTGCAAAACGACAGACTTGGAAAATAGATCAGGAGAAATCAGGATTATTGGGACTTTCCAAAACGATGAAAAAAAAAGAGCCTAGATATTATTTTACGAAATCATCAAAGAGAACGCCCAGAGTAATAGAATAGAATAAAAAGGATTGAAAAATTCATCGAACACCTTCTGAAAAAATTAAAATAAAACCCCAAGGAATATTGTCCAAATTTCAGAACTATTAGATTAAAGGAAAAATTTTAAACAGCCAAAAAAAAACCATTTAAATAGAGGTGCCCAATAAAGGATCAAAATCTGGTGCCCCTACATTAAAAGGAAAGAAGGGCCTGAATATGATATTCCGAAAGGCCCAAGAACTTGGTGCGCCAGAATAAACTACCCAGCTAAGGGGCTTTTCCAGGGAAGAAGATGGAATTTAATGAAAAAATGAATTATTTGTTTCTGAAGAAAAAAAGAACTAAACAAAAACTTGATCTCCAACGAATAAGAGAGAAAAAGGCAAAAATAAATCTTGAGGTTGTATTTTTTTGGATATAAAAAAATACATGTATAATTTGTTTACTGATATAACATAAAAAAATGGAAGTAGATATGGAAAAGGGATGATGGCAGAATAAGGTGGGAAGGAGGGGATAAAAAGGGAAACCAACAAAGAGGCTAAGAAACTTATCATATCTGGGGAATTTAGAGGGGGAAAAGTTTCCTCCATCAAGTTTAAAGAAAAATAATTGACATTTGTTTTAGAAAAATTCCTCCCCATTAAAACGGGGGAGGAAAAGGGAAAAAAAAGAGAATAAGGGAAGGAAGGGGGAAGACTCAAAGGGGGGGGAGGGAATAAAGGGATAAGACGTAAAAGGGGTACATAAGTTTAAAAGGGGAAAGAGGGTTGGGGGAGGCAAAAAATAAAGCACAATCTTTATTAGGATGGCAGGAAAACAGATTAATAATTAACGTAAATGTGAATGGGATGAACTCCCATAAAGAGGGCAGATAGACTGGATGTCAGAACCCTCAATAAAGGACAAGAAACAATTTAAAGGGGGGATAATAGAGGGAAAAGGTGAGAAAATTTTATTTAGGGGAAAAGGGGAAGACCAAGATCAAGAAAAAGTAAAAATTGATCTAATTAAAAGAAGGGAAGGAAACATCCCAAAAGGGTATAAACAACGAAGCAATATCAATATTAAACATATATGCACCAATGGTATGGCACCAACTTCCTAAAGGAAAGTTAAAGGTTCAAGAAATGAAACAAAACTGTAATAGTAGGAATCTCAACCTTGCACTTCAGAATTAGACAAACAAAACCACAAAAACAAATGAAAGAAATTAAAGTAAATAGAATATTAGAAAAAATTAGGTATGTTATTTTGGAGAAATTGAATGGAGATAGAAGGGAATATATTTTTTCCTCAAGTTCATGGAACCATTCAAAATTACCAATTTGACATAAAGACCCTAAAATTAAATGCAAGAAAGCAGAAATAAAAGATTTCTTCAGATCATGAAAATAAAACTACATTCAACGAGGGGAAATAGACCAAAAAAGTAATTGGAAACTAAAATAAAGAATATTTGAAACAAATTTAAGATAATTTACACCCAAGATAATGACAATGATGGACATCATCCAAAATTTGGGGATGCAGCCAAAGGGTAAAGAGGGAATTTTTATCCCGACATTTGAATAAAAACAGAAAAGAAAAGATTAAAATTTTTTAAACTAAAAAAGACCAAATTAAAAACCCCAATAAATATTAAATTAAATTTTAAAATTAAAAGGAAAATTAAAATATTCAAAGTAAAAAATATTGAACTAATTAATAAAACAAGAGTGGTTCTAAAAAAGCCTATAAAAAAATGCCTTTAGAAATCTGATTAAAAGGAGGGAAAATGAAATTAGTAGTCTTAAAAATGAAAAGGAGAACTTTCCACCAATGAAGAGGAAATTAAAAATAAAGAGTTATTTTGTCAACTTTAGCCAATAAATTTGAAACCTAAGGAAAGGAGAGTACCTCCAAAATATAGACTTAATCTCCCTAATGAAATTGCAAAAACTTAAATAAGAATTAGCAAAAGACTACAAAATATCCCAAGATAATACACATGATCAAGGGTTTTATACCAGGAAATGCGGGGCTTTCACTAATAAAAACTATCAATATAATTGGCCATGTTAATAACCAAATTAACAAAAACCATATGATCATCTAATAGATGCAGAAAAAGCATTTGATAAAACCAACATCCATTCCTATTAAAAACAATTGGAGTATAGGAAAAATGGACTTTTCCAAAAAATCAGCAGCATCTATTTAAAACCATCAGAAGCATCAATTAATGGAGACAAACGCAACCATTCCCAATAAGATTGGAGGAAACAAGGTTCCCACTATCACCGTTACTTTTAATATTGATTAGAAACGCTAGCTATAGCAATAAGAGCTGGAAAGAGATTAAAGGAATAAGAATAGCAATGAGGAAGCCAAAATACTCTTTGCCATGACATGATGGTATCTTAAGAACCCCAGAGATTCTCAAAAGTTATTAGAAATAATCCACAACTTAAGCAATGTTGTGGTTATAAAATAAACCCACATAATATCAGCATTCTTATATATCATAACAAAATCCAACAGTCAGATTGCAAAAGAGCCATTTAAAGTAACTATGATAATATAAAATTTTAGAACTATCCCAAGGGAAAAATCAAAATTTTATGAGGAAAAATTCAGACCCTTTTCACCAAAATTAAGTCGGATCTAACCAATTGAAAAATTTCCTTTGGGGGCGACAAATATAATAAAGATGACAAATTACCTAAACTAATCTATTTATTTAGCGCATACCAATCAATCCCAAAAACTATTTTAATGACCTTGAAAAAATAAAACAAAGTTCATTTAAAACAAGAGGTCAAGAATTTCAAGGGAATTGATGAAAAAAATCAAATGATGGGGCTTAGGGTACCAGATCTTTTTTAACACATTCCAAAACATTTGGATTGGCTAAGGAATAGATTAGTTGATCAGTGGAATAGATTAGGTTCAAGGGATAAACAGTCAACAAAATAGCAACCTAGTCTTTTTAAAAACCCAAAAGATCCCAGCTTTTGGGATAAGAACTTACTGTTTGATAAAATTACTGGGAAAGTTGGAAACAATGGCAGAAACAGGCATTGACCATACTTAAAGCCGTACACCAGATAAGGTCAAAATGGGTTCAGACCCAGGCATAAAGAATAAATTATTAATAAATTACAGGAACACAGGAAAGTTTACCTCCTCAGACCTTTGGAAGGGGAAGGTCTTTATAAAAGAACAGAGATCAAATCACAAAATAGAAAATTTCAATTATACCAAACTGGTTTTTGTACAAACAAAACAATGCAGACAAGATTAGAAGGGAAAATAAATGGGAACAATTTGCATCAAAATTCTATGGCCTCATTTCCAAAATATATAGAGGGTATTCCTAATTTATAAAAAAAAATTTTAAATTAAAAATGGTCGGGAAAGGAACAACAATTCCAGATAAGAAAGAAAAATTTCAATATGAAAAAGTGTCCAAGTATTATTTCGGGAAAATAAATTAACAATTAAGAAACAATCAACCCGTCAGATTGGTTAAGATTTAAAAGGGAAAAAATAATGATGATTTTGGAGGGGATGGAAAACTAAAATTGATGCATTTGGTGGTTGTAAAGAATAAATTTTTGGAATAGTTTGAAATGCCAAAAGTTTCCTTGAAACCCTTTGAAGAATGTTATAATGATTAAATAAAGAGATTATAAAGAAAAAACCTTATGTGACTGTTTGTAGCCCCTTTTGAGGGTAAAAATAAACTTATGGAAGTAATTGGAGAATGTTGAAAAATTGGATATTAAATTATGGTTTACTGTTTTTAGAAAATGCCAAAGGATTTTTCAGAAAGGCCAAATTTCAGAAGTGATCTAAAAAATGAGAACCAGGGATCATTTATATTTAAAAAATTCTATGTTTGCCATCTAGGATGGTTGAAAAAAACCAAATCATTTTAATGGGAGTAATGAACTGAATAGCTATTAAAAAATAACTCTAGATCTAAAAATTAATTGAATTCCCAACCGTATATTTATACACCAACCTTCACAAGTTAATTGAAATAAGATCTGTTCCTTTTCAAGAAAAATAAGTTTGGTAGGTTACTTTTTTTCTAATTTATATTTTAATTTATTTTAAATTGGTCATCCTCCATCTAGGGATGGGGAAGAATAAAATTGGAACAAGAGGTTTAATTTACTGTAAAGTCCTTTATATATCCCGTAAATAAAGGTTTAAATAAATAAAAAAAAGAAATTACGACTAAATGGTATTATGCAGATTATTATTCTAACCCTAAAAAACAAACAAAAAACAAAAACACAATAAAAAAAACCCTCCCAATCCAGAAATAAAGATTTGTGTCTTTTACTATAGTCAAAAAATTAGTAAGCATAGGTTAGATGTTTTGAATCCTTCTTCTCTGAATCCAAGACCCAATACTCTTGCCTACATTCTATCCTTTCTATATTAACTTTTTTGTTCTATTTTCCCCTCCATTTCATCTAGATACTCTGACAGGATGAAACTTCTTGATGAGCAGGCACTGCATCATTTTAAACTATGTATCCCAGTGCCTAGTACAATTTCTTGGATATATTTCTTGTGTTTTCCTCTGGTATGTTTTGAAATACATATGTGTCTTAATGAATGCTGATAAAAGAGAAGAATTTGGAGTCATTTGGGGCTGAATTAATGAGTTACTAAATGTCCTAGGAATATTGTATTTGCTTAATTGGTGTCTAAAAACAAACAAAGAAACAATGAAAACACAATAATTGGTATATAATATGAAAAAATTTACTTTTGCCCAAAATGCTCAATGCAAAGTGAAGGATGGGGAAATTGTAAAGAAATTCTTTCAACTAGGATTAGTTTAACCTAGACTAGATTTAGATTTAGTGACTTATGGCTTCCCCCTAGAATGACATGCTCAAGACAATTCTCTGAGCCCTCATGATATCTACAGATGGCTCTTGCCTGCAACCCTCTCTTTTCCTAATAAAACACAGACCCATATTATCCCCAATGTCAAGGAACCAGTTTCAATAGAAACATATTGTCTCATACTATTTTACAATTCAAGGCAATATTCCAACATTGTGGGTGACAGGGGTTTCAAGTACAATCTGATCCTCTGAACATTCCAACTCTCAAACCTCCAAATATTACAGATATTTCTCCACTTATCAAAAGTGAAGTAATCAATTAGCTGAAATGAGGAGAGTCAGTTTACACAAGACTTCCTGCCCTGCATGACTATAAATATGGTTTCCCCCACCTTATCTTCTGTATTCCTATATGTTTATGGTTTCCCTTTCCTAAAAATCTTTGACAATTCCTGCTTCATTCTTTTGCATGGAGAAATGTGGCTTTCAATCAGTAAAATCTTAAAGCTATATAAATCTCACTTGTAGCAATCATTTGCTATTAATGCTTATTTTTACTGTGTAATGCTTACACACTCGATATTGGATGTAAAATTGGGTCAGTCTCAATCTTCAAAACTTTCCATAAGAAAAGGTGATATATGGAAAGAGTTACACTTAAGGGATAAAGAGTTTCTTTAACAAAGAAATGACAAGATACTCAGAATTTGACAGAATTTGGAAAATGGGTAATTCCAGTAACATTAAATTTAAAAAGTGTTCTTAATTTCTTTATGTTTTTAATTAGGTCTGTTGAGAACCATGCCTAAGTGAAGGGGCAGGTCAATTCTCTGAGATCCTCCATAGCTGTGAATCATAATACTTGAAGGAGTTGCAAAACAGCCTTCACACATGTTCCTTGTGGATTGGGAATGAAATAAATTGGTTGTAGAGGGAAGAGGAAAGAGGTCAAATAATGCAACTGCCTCTCAGTGGAGAGGTCAGAGAATGCAACCAACTCTCAGTCTCCTTGTATCACCATTGTCCTCTCATATGAAGAGATCTATTCTACAGGTCTAAGTTAGACTTCCAGCAGCCACTGGCATGTGGCTCTTGTATCAACAATGTCTTTGGAAACCTTTTTCATATAACAGGTGAAAGCAAAAGAGAGGTGCAATAAACAATTTCGAGAATGATGTTATTATAAAGTCATTAAAAATCTCATTTCTCACAGTTATATGAATAAAAATTTTTGAAATCAAGGTCAAACCCATTTGTAAAAAATCATCAAATCAAACATAAGTATTCCATCTGGCCATATATTCACTTAGAAAACCACTCATTGTCCTTAAGTTCTCTTGTGTTTTTATTCACGTTGCTAAATTTTTCCCATTTGAATGTAGTAAGTATATCTTAGATAGGTACTACAGAATAACAATTAAAAGAATTAAAACTCTCAATAATACTATGTAATTATACGTCATGTAATAACATGATTGCAGACAAATCAAAAAATAAACAATGGAAAATATATCATATTTCATTAAAGCATGTGTTTTAATTATCCTCACCTCATATACAATCTCAGAGTACATTTTGTCATAATGGAAGATATGAACTTGAAGTAGAAGACCAGGAGGAAATATGTAATTTAGTACTTATTTTAATTATGATCTTTGGCAAATAAATAGATCAAGTTCAAAAATTCTATGATCCTAAAACCAACAATGATTAAATAAAAGACATTTTCAATGATATGCATAAATGGGGGGTGGGGAAGTGGACCAGTCACGTTATGGGAATTTGAGGTCACAGATAACCCAAAAATTTCATGATCATCCATGAAATATCAAACAAGTCAAGAAAGATCTCCAACGCATTGGCTAAATTCTTTATGGACTATCTATAGAAAGACAAACAAAATTAGTGAAAGATAAGATCAAATATTTACTGAAGAATGTAAACAACATATTTCAGCACACTGAAATGATTAGCACTGTGTCTGGGCAAATGGTAAATATTTACTGAAAGTAAGGACTTCATTTATCAATATATAAGATTACATTTAATATAAAAAGTACATTATGATTTTTCAAGAAGATATATAACTCCTCTATAGATTTCAAAAAAAAAAAAAAGCCAAGCTACTGTAGTAACTAGCCCAATAGCGAAGTATTTCATGATGATTCTTTTTAAAAAAATAAGTTTTTTAATTTTCAAAATATATGCAAAGATAGTTTTCAACATTTACCCTTGCAAACCCTTGTTTTCCAATTTTTTTCTTCCTCTACTCCTCCCCTAGATAGCAAGTAATCTAATATATTTTAAACATGTATAATTTTTCTATACATATTTCTAGATTTATTCTGGTGCACAAGAAAAATCAGATCAAAAAGGAAAAAAAGAAGAGAAAGAAAAAAGAAGCAAGCAAACAACAACAAAAAGGTGAAAATACTGTGTCATGGTCTACATCCAGTTTTCTCAGGCCTCTTTCTGGATGCAGAGGGCTCTCTTCATCACAAGTCTATGAGAATTGGTGTGTTGAATAGAACCATATCATCACATAATCTTCATGTTGCTGCATACATTTTTCTCTTGGTTTCACTCACTGCACTTAGTATTAATTCTTATAATCTCTCTAGGCTTTTCTGAAATCAGGCTGCTGCTCACTTTTTTTTTTTAAATTTAATAGCCTTTTATTTACAGGATATATGAATGGGTAACTTGACAGCATTAACAATTGCCAAAACTCTTATTCCAATTTTTCACCTTCTACTTCTACCCTCCCTTTAGATCAGGATGAATAGTAGATGTTAAATATATTAAAATAAATTAGATACACAATAAGTATAATGACTAAAACATTATTTTGCTGCAAAAGGAATCAGACTCGAAATATTGTACAATTAGCTGGAAGGAAATCAAAATGCAGGTGGCATAAATATAGGATTGGGAATTAATGGTTTTTAGTCATCTCTCAGAGTTCTTTTTCTGGGCATAGAGGTTCAGTTCATTATGCTCCATTGGAAATGATTGTATCTCGTTGCTGAGGATGGCCTGTCCATCAGAACTGGTCATCATATAGTATTGTTGTTGAAGTATAATGATCTCTGTGCTGCCTATTCACTCAGCATCAATTCGTGTAAGCCTCCAGGCCTTCTGAAATCATCCGTTGGTCATTTCTACAGAACAGTAATATTCCATATTTCATATACCACATTATCAGCTATTCTCCAACGATGGACATCCATTCAGTTTCCAGTTTTTAGCACTACAAAAGGGTTGCCAGAAACATTCGTGCAAATACAGGTCCCTTTCCCTTCTTTATAATCTTTGGGATATAATCCTAGTAACATGTTGGATTCAAAGGATGCAAGTTTGATAACTTTTGAGCATACTTCCAAATTATTCTCCAAAATGGTTGGATTGTTCACAACTCCACCAAAATGCATCAATTGTCCCAGTTTTCCTACATCCTCTAATAATCATCATTATTTTTCCTGTCATTTTAGCAATCTGACAGGTGTGTAGTGGATCTTAGAGTTGTCTCAATTTGATTTCTCTGATTAATAATGACTTGAGCATCTTTTCATATGACTAGAAATAGTTTCAATTTCTTCATCTGAGGATTGTCTGTTCATATCCTTTGACCATTTTTCAATTGGAGAATGGCTTGATTTTTTTTATAAATTAGAGTTAATTTCTATATATTTTGGAAATGAGCCTTTATCAGAACCTTTGACTGTAAAATATTTTCCCAGTTTATTGCTTCCTTCTAATCTTGTCTGATTAGGTTTGTTTGTACAAAAACTTTTCAGTTTGGTATAATCGAAATTTTCTATTTTGTGATCAGTAATGATCTCTAGTTCTGCTTTTGGTCATAAAGACCTTCCCTTCCACAGGTCTGAGAGGTAAACTATCCTGTGTTCTCTAATTTATTAATAATTTATTCTTTATGCCTAGGTCATGAAACCCATTTTGACCTTATCTTTGGTGTACGGGTTAAGTGTGGATCAAATGCCTAGGTTCTGCCTATTAGTTTCCAACTTTCCCAGCAATTTTTATCATACAGTAAGTTCTTATCCTAAAAGCTGGGATCTTTGGGTTTGTCAAATACTAGGTTGCTATATTTGTTGTCTGTTTTATCCCTTGAACCTAATCTATTCCACTGATCAACTAATCTGTTCCTTAGCCAATACCAAATAGTTTTGGTAATGCTGCTCTATAATATAATTTTGATCTGGTACAGCTAAGCCACCTTCATTTGATTTTTTTTTCATTAATTCCCTTGAAATTCTTGACCTTTTGTTTTTCCATATGAACTTCGTTGTTATTTTTTCTAGGTCATTAAAATAGTTTTTTGGGACTCTGATTGGTATATGCTGCTCACTTTTAATAGAAGAATATAATTTCTTTTTCAAAGTGTTATTTTAAAATTTTAATTTTATAATTTAGTATCATTTTATTGGTCTGCTTTGAGGTTTACCATTAACTTTGGGTATTACTTAGAAGAATGCAGACTATATACAGTATCAAAGTCAAGTCAAAATCATCATTGATTACTCAGCATTAATCTTTGTGTTCATTAATGTGTTGAAAACATTTGTAAGAATATAATCGATGCTATGACTGGAAACATTATTAATGCACTGGTCAATTCGCAATTCAGATAAATTCTGTTCAATAAAAAATTCAGATCAAGAAAATGTTAAAGTCAGATATAAAACTCAGTCACAATCTCACTAGTGAACATTGTTTTATTAGAAAAAATGGCATTTTAAAAAATATAATGAAAATAACCACAAAGTCTGGAAGTTGTGTTGAAAAATAAGGTGTAAAATATGTGGGTATTGATTTACTTTCTGTCTATTTAAATGAAGTTAATTTTTACATAACTAAACAAAATTTTACAGGCATGCTGCATTTACCAGAGCTTAATGTTAGACAATAAGGCAGCTGTTATCCCTTCATGACCTGGTATGTGATTAGACTATCTTCCTATACTGAAAGTAGTCTTTCTACACCTGCAAAGCTCTTAGTTGCAAACTAGCTTCATCAGACTTCTAGTAGTGAATCTCAAATAATATGCATTTATAATTAAAAAAACTTTATAAAAACACTCTTTTATTTGTTTTGTGATAGAGGGTGTGAGATCTTTTTATTGCTTCCTATCAAAACAGCAGGTTCTTAATACACTATCATCAAAATGAAATGGAAATTTTCTTTTGCACATACTGATTATTTTTTTTCCAGTGCTCTATTATGATTGTAAATGCATATGGCTGGGTAATTTAGACTTTGCATGGAAGGGGACAACTACTGCCACATTACAGATGTTCAAGTCACAACTTAAATAGTATGAAAAAATATTTAAGAAATAAACCAGCCTCACTTTTCTTTAAAAAGTATTGTCCTTAGGGGAGTTTCAAGTAGAAGGTATAGCATTTTGATGACAGCATTAAACCAAAGGCAGCTATCATTTCACATCACCCAACACTAAAACAGAGAAACAAGGTGAATAGTGAGAGGAAATCTACTAGTGAAAGAAAAGTGAATGAAATATTTCCATGAGGATATAAAATAACAAGCAAACAATCAGAAAACAAACAAAAACACTCAATACTAAAGTAACTAAGGCAAATTTTCTGTGTTGGGTATATTTGCGGTAAATTTTATTTTCATGTTCTAAATAAATCTTGTTGATGATGAGTCATTCTTTTAATATGATCTGGAATTCCATGTACTAAAATTTTCTGTATGTTGGTAAAAGAAGTGGGATTAAAATTTTCATTTAGCTTATCATTGAAGGACACCAAAGAATTTTTGCTTCTATGTTCTTGGCAATCAACCATATTTTAATCATAAAATGATATGGCAACATTCTATTCCTTTGTACTTTGAGGTAATTTTTTTGTGTGTATTTTTGAAAGTTTAGGAGGGAGAAAAAAATTCAATGAATCTATAGTGCGCACCCTTCATTAAAATATTTATGATTGTTTTTATATTTTTATTTATATAATCTGTTCACATTCTATTTTTAAACCAATGCTTGTATTTGCAATTTACCATTTGTATTTGATATGTACCTAATCCTTTCCTCTTTGTTATCAATTTCACAATATATTTAAGAATATTAAATCTCAAAAAATACATTTTGTTTATATCAGTTATTTACAACTTCTTAATTGCATAAATTATTAATAGCTTTATTAGGGTTGCTGACCCTCACCTGCCACCTAATAAGCTAATCATTAGTGGTTATATTTCTAAGAATAAGAATAAGAAAATCAGTTGTAAATATTCTTTTTACTTTCATATTTCTTACATATTCTTTTCTATCTACTCACATAGCAACCATTTTTCATTAATTCCCTTGAAATTCTTGACCTTTTGTTTTTCCATATGAACTTTGTTGTTATTTTTTCTAGGTCATTAAAATAGTTTTTTGGGAGTCTAATTGGTATAGCGCTAAATAAATAGATTAGTTTAGGTAATATTGTCATCTTTATTATATTTGCTCGCCCTATCCAAGAGCATTTAATATTTTTCCAATTGGTTAGATCAGACTTAATTTGTGTGAAAAGTGGTCTGTAATTTTGCTCATAAAGTTTCTGATTTTCCCTTGGCAGATAGATTCCTAAATATTTTATATTATCAGTAGTTACTTTAAATGGAATTTCTCTTTGTAACTCTGACTGTTGGATTTTGTTAGTGATATATAAGAATGCTGATGACTTATGTGGGTTTATTTTATAACCAGCAACTTTGCTAAAGTTGTGGATTATTTCTAATAACTTTTTAGCAGAATCTCTGGGGTTCTCTAAGTATACATCATGTCATCAGGCAAGAGTGATAATTTGGCTTCTCATTGCCTATTCTTATTCCTTTAATCTCTTCTCAGCTCCTATTGCTATAGCATAGCGTTTCTAATACAATATTAAATAGTAATCGGTGATAGTGGGCAGTACTTGTTTCCTCCAGATCTTATTGGGAATGGTTGCAGTTTGTCTCCATTACATATGATGCTTACTGATGGTTTTAAATAGATGCTGCTGATTATTTTAAGGAAAAGTCCATTTATTCTATACTCTCAAGTGTTTTTAACTAGGAATGGATGTTGGGTTTTATCAAATGCTTTTCTGCATCTATTAGAGATGATCATATGGTTTTTGTTAATTTGGTTATTAACATGGCCAATTATATTGATAGTTTTCTAATATTGAACCAGCCCTGCATTCCTGGTATAAATCCTACTTGATCATAGTTGTATTATCTTTGAGATGATTTTCTGTAGTCTTTTTGCTAATTCTTATTTAAGATTTTAGCATCAATATTCATTAGGAGATTGGTCTATAATTTTCTTCTCTGTTTCAGCCTACCTGGTTTAGGGTATCAAGTAATAATGTCTGTGTCATAGAAGATTTGGTAGGACTCCTTCATTCCCTATTTTATCAAATAATTTATATAGCATTAGGCCAATTGTTCTTTAAATGTTTGGTAAAATTCAGATGTAAATCCATCTGGTCCTGGGGATTTTTCTTAGGGAGTTGTTTAATTGCCTGTTCTATTTCTTTTTCTGAAATGGGACTATTCAAACAATTCTACTTCTCTCCTCTGTTAGTCTGGGAAGTCTATATTTTGGAGGTAGTCATCCATTTTACTTAGGGTTATCAAATTTATTGGCACTAAAGTTGAGCACAATAACTCCTTATTATTTCCTTAATTTCCTCTTCATTGGTGGAAAGTTCTCCCTTTTCATTTTTAAGACTACTAATTTCATTTTCCTCCCTCCTTTTTCTAATCAGATTTACCAAAGGCTTATCTATTTTATTGGCTTTTTCATAGAACCAACTCTTAGTTTTATTAATTAGTTCAATAGTTTTTTACTTTCAATATTTTTAATTTCTCCTTTTAATTTTAGAATTTCCAATTTAGTATTTGATTGGGGGTTTTTAATTTGGTCTTTTTTTAGTTTTTTTAGTTGCAAGCCCAATTCATTAATCTTTTCTTTCTCTGTTTTATTCAAGTAAGCCTCTAAGGATATAAAATTCCCTCTTATTACCGCTTTGGCTGCATCCCACAAATTTTGGTATGATGTCTCATCATTGTCATTATCTTGAGTGAAATTATTAATTGTATCTATAATTTGCTACCTTCACCCAATCATTCTTTAAGATGAGATTGTTTAGTTTCAATTACTTTTTGGTCTATTTCCCCTAATTTTTTTGTTGAATGTAGTTTTATTGCATCATGATCTGAAAAGAAAGCATTTACTATTTCTGCTTTCTTGCATTTAATTTTGAGGTCTTTATGTCCTAATATATGGTCAATTTTTGAATAGGTTCCATGAACTGCTGAGAAGAAAGTATATTCCTTCTATCTCCATTCAATTTTCTCCAAAGATCCAACATACCTAATTTTTCTAATATTCTATTTACTTCTTTAATTTCTTTCTTATTTGTTTTGTGGTTTGATTTGTCTAATTCTGAGAGTGCAAGGTTGAGATCTCCTACTATTACAGTTTTGTTGTCTATTTCTTCTTGCAACTCTCTTAACTTCTCCTTTAGGAAGTTGAGTGCCATACCACTTGGTGCATATATGTTTAATATTGATATTGCTTCGTTGTTTATGCTACCCTTTAGCAGGATGTAGTTTCCTTCCTTATCTCTTTTAATTAGATCAATTTTTACTTTTGCTTGATCTGAGATAAGGATGGCTACCCCTGCTTTTTTGACTTCACCTGAAGCATAATAGATTTTGCTCCAGCCTTTTACCTTTACTCTATATGTATCCCCCTGCTTTAAATGTGTTTCTTGTAAACAACATATTGTAGGTTTCTGACTTTTGATCCAGTCTGCTATCTGCCTCCTCTTTATGGGGGAGTTCATCCCATTCACATTTACGGTTAGAATTACTAAATCTGTATTTCCTGCCATCCTAATAACCCCAGATTGTGCTTTACTTATTCTTGCCTCCCCCAACCCTCTTTCCCCCTTTTAAACTTATGTACCCCTCTTGTATCACGATACTTATCCTCTTTATAATCCCTCCCTCCCCCCCTTTGAGTCTTTCCCCCTTCCTTCCCTTATTACTCTTTTTCTTTTCCCTTTTCCTCTCCCCCGTTTTTAATGAGGCGAGAGAGAATTTTCTCTAAAACAAATGTCAATTATTTTTTCTTTGAGCCAACTCTGATGAGAGTAAGATTCACACAATGTTCCTCCCCCTCTCTAAATTCCCTCAGATATGATAAGTTTCCTTAGCCTCTTTGTGGGATGTGGTTCCCCTCTTTTTATCCCTCCTTCCCACCTTATTCTGCCATCATCCCTTTTCCATATCTACTTCCCTTTTTTATGTTATATCAGTACAATCAAATTATACATGTTTTTTTTTTGTATATCCACAACAGAAATACAATTCTCAAGAGTTATTTTTACCTTTTCTGCATCTCTTGAATTCTATTCTTGGAGATCAAATTTTTTGTTTAATTCTGGTTTTTTCTTCAGAAACAAATGGAATTCATTTGTTTCATTAAATGTCCATCTTCTTCCCTGGAAGAAAATGCTCAGCTTAGCTGGGTAGTTTATTCTTGGCTGCATCCCAAGTTCTTGTGCCTTTCGGAATATCATATTCCAGGCCCTTCTTTCCTTTAATGTAGAGGCAGCCAGATCTTGGGTGATCCTAATTGTGGCACCTCTGTATTTAAATGGTTGTGTACAATCATTTTGAACAAAAGTTCATACCCCAACTCTCATCTACATTAGGTGTGGCCGGTAGCCTTTTAACATCAAATGACTTATTGATAGTATGGTAGGTGACTTTTATGCCATTTTCATCCTTACAACAATAGGATCATTATGAAATCTTGTTAAAACATATGTGAACAAGTACACAACTGCACTTCAATACATTAATGCCTAGAAAAATGGAAGAGCTTTCTCCATGATCCAGAACCCACATAAGTATACTTTCACACAAATGATATACTGATAAACTTCTCTAGGCAACCAAGTTTTGGCATAATTTTCAACAATCCCTCAGAAATGGCTATATCAGAGGCCTTCATTAGACCGATAAATGCTACAAAGAGACTTCTATTGTACTCCTAGCATTTCTTTTGCCATTGTTGACCAAGAAACATTGTTTATTCTTCTCCCTTTTCAGAAGCCATACTGTCTCTAACATAGATAGCCACTTTCCAAAATAAAGATTAACTTATTAAGAAGAATTTTGTGAATAATCTTGCTTTTAATGACTAAGAGATGCCCATTCCCTCCCCATTCTGATAAATTATTTAACTATAAGCACCATGCTGACCTAGATTCAAGTATGCTTTTTCAGAGTTCCAGCCCTTACATTTCCTGTCATCTTAGCCAATCTGAGAGGTATGATGTGATTCCTCAGAACTGTCTTAATTAGCATATCTCTAATTAATAGTGATTTATTTTTCCCTTCACTAGAAATGGTTTTTGTTTCTTCATCTGAAAATTAATTATTCATATTCTTTGACCATTTATGAGTTGGAGAATGGCTTGTATTTTTTTTATAAATTTGAGGCCATTCTCTTTATATTTTAGAAATTAGGCCTTCATCAGAAACATTAATTGTAAAATAAAAAAAAAATCTCTTGATTTCTGCTTTCCTTTTAATTTTGGCTGCATGCTTTTGTTTGTGCAAACTCTTTTTGATTTAAGGTATTTTGTGATGTTGTCTTGTTTTCCTTTGGTCATAAATTCCTCCCATCTCTGAAATATCTGAGAGGTACACTGTATCACTTTTTATGTCTAAATCATGAACCCATTTTGACCTTATCTTGGTATAACATTAGATGTTTGTCACTGCCTGGTTTGTGTTTATAAATACTAGATTACTTTAGTCATTGACTATTGTGCCTTTAAATTTAACCTATTCATTTTACTGATCCACTACTCTATTTCTGAGCTAGTATCAAAGGAAAGTCACTTTATATGATAGTTTTAGTTAAGTACTGCTAGGACACTAGCATTTTTCTTTTGCATTTTTAAAAATTAATTACCTTGAAATTCTTGATGCTTTGTTCTTCCAGATGAATTCTGTTATTATATTTTCTCATTCTGTAAAGTACTTTTTGGGGGTTTGATGGGCATGGCACTGAATAAATAGATTAATATAGATGGAATTGTCATTTTTATTATATTACCCTATCCATCAACAACTGCTATTTTTACAGTTGTTTAAATCATTATTTGTGTGAAAGATATTTTGTTGTTGTGTTCTCATACTTCCTAGCTATGCCTTGGCAGGAATACTCTCGAATATTTTGTATCATCTATAATTATTTTCTTTATGATTTTCTAAATGTACCATCATATCTACAAATTTTAATAATTTCGGTTTCTTATAACTTATCGTAATTCCTTCAAATTTTTTCTTCTCTTACTGCTTTTCTTCTCATGCCAATATTTCTAGTACAATATTGAATGATAGTGGTGATAATGGACAACATTTTTTCATCCCTGATCTTATTGGGAATGCTAGCTTATCCCCATTACATATAATGCTTGCTGATAGCTACTACTTATCATTTTAAGAAAAAAATTTCAATTATTCCTAGTTCTCAAGTGTTTTATTTTAGTAGTAATGGGTATTGTTTTTTGATAAATGTTTTCTCTACATCTATTATGACAATCATATGTTTCTGTTAGTTTTATTATTGTTATGGTCAATTAGAAGCATATATATTTTAAATTTTATGTTTCTTCTTTACATCATAACTAATATGGAAATGTTTTACATGATTGTACATGTATTATCTTTCTTAAAGTGTTTGTCTTCTCAATGAGAGTGGAAAGAAATAAGGAAAGGGAAAGAGTTAGGAATGCAACATTTAAAAATAAATAGAAAAATATTTTTATAAAATAAGTAATATCTCTCCTGTTAAATAAAAATATATTTGATTTATTTGGTTCAACTGGAAGTATTAAAATAATAACAACTAAATACACAGTTCATAAAGTTTAAAGAAAAATCTGAGAGGATAATCTATTATGCTTTATCAGTTTTTGGATTATATATTTGTTAAATATCATCTACACAAGTAATGATAGCAAAATTCAAATGGTTATAGGAGTATGAGGAGAGAAAAACAAATAGGTGAAAGATTATTAAAGGATTTTTATGAGCTATTTGGAGGTCTGGGCATATCTTTTAGTCATCATTATAAAGGGTAAAATATCTTTTTGAAATAAATGCATAGGAATCATATTCAAGATTCTGTATTAAGGTATGACTTTTAATAGGTAGAGAAAACAGGAGGAGGCTTATGAAATAAAGATTTCAGGTAATATAGGAATATCATGATGTTAGCATCCTAAAAATTACCTATTTTAAGATACTTCCCTTTTGAATGATAGATTTTTGGTTATCATAATTCCTTGAATGCAATGCCTAGCATAACATTATAATAGTTGTCTAAAGTTTTAATAAATGTTTCTTAAAGACTAAACAAAAAAATATGAATGGATTTGTGAGTAAAAAAAAAAAAGTGCACTAAACTAATCAAGAAACTAGTTGTAGAGAATTCTACAAATAATTCAATCAAAAACCATAAAGAAATATTTCAAAAGCCAAGTACAAGTTGATGGCCAATCAATAAATACAATACATATTTTTCAATGTAGAAAACTTGTTGCTTCAGATCTATAAGGATGAGAAACAGAACTGTTTATTTTAAATGAGCATCATGAATTATTTTAAAAACCATTTCCATTAATTTTACCAAGAAGGAAAAGAAAACCATAGACAGATAATTTTCTGTAACAAATGAGAACATAAAACATTTAAATTCAGAAATTTATTTAATGCCCAACTCAAATGTGATCTTTAAGAGTCTCTATGCATTAATGGCTAACACTTTTATCATTTTTCATGTTGCCTTAAGAAGGAAAAGAGGTAGCCAGGAGATCTGATGAAGTAAAGAAAATAGAATATATGTAAAGGACAGTACAGATTGACAAACATATGGCTTTTAGACAACTTTTTCCTTCAAGTATGAGTAAAATTTCTTCCTGTGGTTAAAAGTAGGTGTTTTTTTTTTTTTAAAGAAGAAGAAAAAAATGCACCCATCTGTGAACAACTATTTGTTATCTGAAGTTCATTCTATAAAACACCTTCCATTGCTGTCTCAATATAATACTTTTACTCATAGTTCATTTCAGTTAATATTTGAAAAATAAACTATATTTTTTTCTTCAAAAATATATAATGAGATATTACTGCTATTATTACTCACATTAATCTTTATTTCTGACCTAGTAGTTAAGAAGCACTGAGCTCAAATTTTGTACCAGACATTAACTTTATGGCCTTTGGCAAGACATTTAACCTCTATCAGCCTCTTTTCTTCTGATAATCTAGATGATAATAGCATCTATCTTACGGGTTTGGTATGAAGATCAAATTCATATATGTATATATGTGTATATGTGTATGTTCATATATATGTTCTCATCATCTAAACAGAAAAGTATCTGAAGCAATATAAATATATATATATATATATATATGTATATATATATATGTATATGTGTGTGTGTCTGTGTGCGTGTCTGTGTGTGTCTGTGTATGTGTGTATGTTTGTGTGTTGACAATCTGAATCTCTATATACCTTAAAGCAATATATAAATGCTAACTAATATTTTCATTTTAGGACTGAAAGTACAAATTAAGGATAATGATTTGGCTCTTAATATTTCAAAATGCTGCCCAGTTTTTACAAGATACAGACATAGTTCAGTAGTCATCACATACTTAAAATATTCATACTTCTCAGTTGTTGGAATCTTTATAAACTGTTAAGCCATTAGAGTTGATAGAGACAATAATTATCTAATTTAGCATGGTTCAATATGATTGATTTGATCTTAGAAGGATTTATTTTGGGCCAGAACTTGAAACAAGGTACTAACTACAACTGATAGACAATAATGCTTGTGTTCACACCTCCCTTGAAGTTCTTAGGGCCAGAGAACACTCTGAGAGATAACCCAGAATCCCATTCCCTCCAGAAGGAGGAGTTAACCTTTGGCAGATCATATAAAAAGAGGCTCTTAGCTTTGGGTGAAGGACTTCTTACATTGTGAGGGGTTGGAGAGGAGTACTCTGGGAGGAAGCCTACAAGCTCTCTCTCTAAGGCAAGAGAGATTCATTGCATCTTCCACCTTCATGCAGGCTGGAGTCTGAAGGACAAATCTTTGGATTTAGAGACATTTGGAGAGAGCTCTTAAAACCAAGCAGAAAGATAAGCCTCTAAGAAAACTAACCGGGTTATATTGAAGGACACAATAAAAGATCTGAACTTTTACCAGCTGGCAGCGATTTTGGGTGATTACTACTTGTAACTGAAACTAAGGCTGCCTCCAGAAAACCTCCCCGAGAAATCTCTCTCCCAGAGAGAATCATCTAATATTATAAAGAAGAAAAACACCAACACTCAGTGTTGAGTTAATCCAGAAACCAAAAAAAGGAGGACATCCAAGATAGTGAAAGATCTCAATTGTTTAGTACATGAAAAGTGATTGAAAAAGTTGCCCTGATATAGACTCAAGGAAAACTGATAGCCATTTTGGTGTAGTGAAGTGGTATATGAAGTTATAATGATGACTCTGGGCCCACTTTTTTCAGAATAAGACTAAATACATATTTTCCTTGGCATTCTAGCATTCATCTAGGTGACAGGATAGCTTTCTGTAATATCATCAACTAAAGCTCCTGTTCCAATGATCCCTTACTTACATTTTAGCAGTTAGTACATAATGTATTAAGTGTAATTTACATAGCATAATATTTACCTATTTAGCATTAATTTTTAGAAAGTAAATGTTCATTTGAAATATGGTAACTAGAGAAGTTTCAAACATTTTAACCCAGCACTTTGGTATACATTCTCTCTTGTATCACCTTGTGAAGGGAGAATAGATTTAGAATTTTATTCAAATTATTACCTAGTTTTGTTCCAACCAAATTCATTTCAGAATATATCACCACTGCCATATAAGTCCGTGCTTCAATTACTGCTTGGAAAATCCCTGAAGTTCATTCCTCAAGGCTTGGATTATAAACTTGTTAAATAGAAAACCCATTCTATTTGTTTTTGCACCAAAGGTGTTTATAGTTACAATGGCTAAAAAGTTAATTTTATTTTTTTTCTTTGTGGAGGAGTATAATTTTAACTTTTTTTAAAGACATGAGAATGTTATTTTTAAATATGTTTTCACTTACTTTACCTTTTGTTTTATTTCCAGGTATATAAAAAAATCTTAAATAAATACTATGTTTTTTAAATGAATAAAATAAATTAACCAGCTTGTAAACTGTCTTACTTCAAGACTATTTACACAATAATCCAACTTTTAAACATAGATAATTTGCTAGTTTTTACCTGTGAGACAGTCTTATAGTGAGGACACTTGTTCTCCTAACATTCTTTGGAATTGACCAAAGACAGCTATTGTCATCAGGGTTTACAGCATCAAACCCAGATTTATCTAAAAGACAGAACTTTAACTTTCAGATAACATTAAAAAATGCTAGATAAAGAGAATGAATTCTCTTTCTATATTTCTAAAACAAGTCATACTGTATGAATACAATTTAGATACAGCAATTTCTATGCAAATCAAATGGGTTCTTCATTCTATTATAGTTATCTTTAACATGGTATAAGCTTTCTACATATCACATTCTGCTGACTCTATCTTCAGATACTTTTTGAATCTGCCCTTTCCTTCCCATTTCCTTCACTGGGAATCAATTAAGCTTTCCCTAACCCCTTACATTGATTACTACACTAATCTTCTCTCTTTCTACCAACATTTTCACATTGATATTGGATAAAACTTTTCAAGGCCAATCTTCAATGATTCGGAGAAACAATCAATTAGGACTAGGACAGCATGCACTATTGAACTTCAAATACATTTTCTGTCCAATATGACAGAAAAATGCAATTTATTTCTGAATTTTCTACCCTGAAGCAGCTCTCATTTTCAAACTATCAATGATTGCCTATTAGGAAATAAAGTTTAATGTCAGATACTATATTCTTGTTGAAGTCTTTCCTGATTCCTATAGCTCCTAATGTGTTAGTTCCTTATTTCCCATAATACTTTTTATTTAAACACTTTGCATATGTATGTAAATATACATATTTGCACACTCACATAATATATATATATGTATATGCAAACAAAATGTATTGATCCTTTTCTTAAATAGTCTTAGTCATTTAGTCATATTTCTCAAGCATTAATTATTTTCAAATTTTGGAGATGGGGTGAGAATGACATGGTAGAAATAAAAAGAAAAAAAGTGAGGGAAGGAAAGGAGAAGGGAGAGAGAAGACATTGTGAAGAAATGAGAAAGTCAGGAAAAATGCTAGGGAGACATTTGTCCCTGTCAAAAAGTGGAGAAAGATTGAAAACTTACAAAAAATTAAGATCTTTTCACTCTCAGAATCATAGAATATTTGAGATATACAGTATCTCAGATCCAATCTTTTCTTTGAGAGATAGAAACTGAGATTCAATGATGGGAAATAACATGCTCAAATTCTCACAACAAAGGATTAGATTCCTAGTCTATTGATTATTCCAATCCACTACTCAATATTCTTTCTCTCTTTTTCCTTATATGTCTTCATAAGACTTTGAATAGTTAGCACATTATTTCAGTGCTTATGTATATATAATATACATTATGTACATGATGAATGGCATTATATCTAATATGTCTTCTAGAGCTAACATTGTTATTATTTTTATTTCTATTAATAATATTATTAATAACAACCATTATAATTGATAATATGTAGATCACAGTACTTGTCACATAGTAAACATTTTATAAGTACTTCTTGACTTGTTTATTTCCAAAGCATTATCTCATTAGTTCACACATATTAAATAATTTAATATATCCAATACAATGACATTTTGAAGTATACACTTTTAGTTTACAACTTTTAACACAGTTTCACAAATTCTTACTCAGAAATAATTTTCAAAGCATTAATAAATATTACAAATGCTGCCCCTAACAACATTATTAAGGACAGAATTTTAAACAATGTTCATTCTGAACAACTCTTTCTTAGACAGACAGCTGTAACATGCATGTGTTCTGAATTCTTATCTAGCAATTAGTGCCAACAAATATCTCTAAACTGAAAAAAAAAATCCTTTCATCTAAACAGCCCATCAAAAATTGACTGTCATTAGATGAAAGAAAATTAAACCACCACATTATAAACAGCAGAATGAATATTGCAGTTTGGATATTTTTTTAAGCAGCTCATGAATTTTACCATATTACTAATATGTTTCCCAGAATTTTTTAAAGCAACTTTCCACTGGTCATTTCTATTAGCAATAGAGATTCAAAAAGCAATCAAAATAAAATTAGATAACCTTTAGTATACTTGGGACTGAAGAAAAAAACTCCAATTCTATTTGAATGGCTCAATTTCAATTAAATTTAAAAAAAAAACAGAATTAAGTATCTCACCATTTACAGTACTTGACTGAATACAATTTATACAATCTAGACTAACACCCTATTAGCAGTATTGGATGCATGAAGCCAGAGTGATTAAATAACTGTGAATATTATCAGTCTACATCCTATGAGAGCATGCATTCCCATAGCTATTAAAGGCTTTGATGGAATTTTAAACAATTAGAAACATCTAAACAGTGTATGTATAGGAGAGATTTCTACTTCTAACAGCTGTTTAAAAGGGGTTGAGACATGTTCTGTCATGTTATTATTTTTCTTCTAACATGGCTGACATATTTCTTGGCTCATTAACATTGTTACCAATTATACCCACTTTTAGCCATTAGCTTTTGATTCTTTCAAAGATTCCTGAAGGTGCTTTCATTAATCTAAAGGACTGAAAATTCCCCTAATCATGACTCACTTGCACTCCCTCCCATCTTTTCCATTTCCCTTCCACAAAAGGGAATGTAGATTCCATTAAGACTAAGTGATTTGCAAGTTGACAACAGGAAATTCATTTCTCATTACTGAAGCTATATTTCCCCCAAAAGACTAATGATGATGGCATGATTATGTGAAGGAAGTAGAGTATCAGAGTAACCTCATGGTTATCTAATTAGCCATTATCAGTTTCTTTGACCTTTCCACAAAAATACAAAACAAAAACTAACACTGTTCTCATCAATATTGAAAAAAAACATTAATCAAATAACATTTTAAAAAATACAAACCAGAGACATTTGTTCATTTGGCAACCTAGTATAATAATGAATTATTTCATATTTTGGTGTTTATTTTATGTATATTCATATTTATATGTGTCATCTCCCAGAATAATACAAATTCCTAGAGGTCAAGTCCTGTTTCATTTCTGTCTTTATATCCTTAACACTTAGCACAGTGAGTCACATGTGGACATTAGAAGCTCAAAAAATTCATGTGGATTCATTGATCTTTGAATGTTTATTGAGCATTAAGGAAAAAAGGCAAAAAAAGCCATCCAAATCTGGCCTTAGACACTTCTTAATTCTATGATCTTGAGCTTACCTCTTGTTTGCCTCAGTTTTCCTCTACTGTAAATGAAAATATTAATAGTACTTCTATTACAGGGTTATTGTCTGAATCAAAGGAGATGATAGTATTTATAAAATATTTAGCACAGTGGCACATAATAAGTGATATATAGACTCAGCACTTGATGTTACCAGCACTTTGTCATCTACAAATAGATATATTAGAATGAAAGAACTCACCAATTACAGGGAATCACTCTTTAACTTTGGTTGTGCTAGGTCTCCTCTATCATAATGATGGACACTATTGGTGAATATGCATTCTCACCCATCTGCACCTTCTGATTTTCTTAATTAGAAAGCTGTTGAATAAGATTGTTTCTGTTATATCTCTCAAGGAATCTTGGTTTCCCCTCCACTTTATTAAATTAAGAACTTTAATACTCAAGGCTTGTAAACAATGAAAATCATTCCAGAAAAAATAAATTCATATATCAAAGTTTTCTTTCCAAATCCTGCAGGTTCATTTCTTCCCTATTGTATGTGGCTCTTTTTGATATATTTCAATAAAATCATCACTTAGGAAAAGGGTGATACCATGAAAGTGGTGGTCACATCCAACCATTCTGGAGAGCAATTTGGAATTATGCTCAAAAAGTTATCAAACTGTGCATACCTTTGATCCAGCAGTGTTACTACTGGATTTATATCCCAAAGAGATCATAAAGAAGGGAAAGGGACCTGTATGTGCATGAATGTTTGTGGCAGCCCTCTTTGTAATGGCTAGAAACTGGAAACTGAGTGGATGCCCATCAACTGGAGAATGGGTGAATAAATTGTGGTATATGAATATTATAGAACATTATGTTCTGTAAGAAATGACCAACAGGATGATTTCAGAAAGGTCTGGAGAGACTTACACGAACTGATGCTGAGTGAAACAAGCAGGGCCAAGAAATCATTATATACTTTAACAACAATACTATATGATGACCAATTCTGATGGACTTGGCCATCCTCAGCAATGAGATCAGCCAAATCATTTCCAATGGAGCAGTAATGAACTGAACCAGTTACGCCCAGTGAAAGAACTCTGGGAGATGACTAAAAACCATTACATTGAATTCCCAATGACCATTTCATTGAATTCCCAATCCCTCTATTTTTGCCCACCTGCATTTTGGATTTCCTTCACAGGCTAATTGTACAATATTTCAGAGTCCAATTCTTTTTGTACAGCAAAATAACGGTTTGGTCATGTATACTTATTGTCTAATTTATATTTTAATATATTTAACATCTACTGGTTATCCTGCCATCTGGGGGAGGGGGTAGGGAGAAAGAGGGGAAAAATTGGAATAAGAGGTTTGGCAATTGCAAATGCTATAAAGTTACTCATACATATAATCTGTAAATAAAAGGCTATTTAAAAAAAAGTAGTGGTCATCTTCCTCACTTTGTCCCAAAATCAAAAAAATAAGAATAGAAGACTTTAAAACTGTCTTGGAAGACTCTGGGAGGATGACAGAATAGATCAGAAAATTCCAAGCTCTCCATGTTTCCCCCATAAACAAAATAAAATTGCACATGAAAGTAATGTGAAAAACAAGACTTGGAACAGAACAAGCATCCCAAAGAAAGACCCCAGGATTGAGATTACACAGACATGAAGTATGCAGAACCAAGCTAGTTGTTTTGAAACAGCAAACAAAGAGCCCTGGTGCTAGCCAGGTTTGGAATTAGCCAAATCTCCAACAACAGGAATTTTCACCTCTCAGGGCAGTGCAGACAATTGGGAGTCTATATCTGGGAAGTTGAGGGAACCTCAGCTGTTAAACACCAAGACTAACTGCAGTTGAGACGTGACCCTAGGCAAGATTGAACCAACATATTTCTGATGACTGCAGAAACAATGGGGCAAGGAAGCTGCTGGCCTCAGGCAGTTAGACTAGGGTAGAGTTTTTAGTTTGAGATTCCAAAAACATCTAGAAGATACCAAAGTAGATTTAAGGCTCTTCTACCCTCAAAACGTATCCAAAAAGTATTTTTATAAGAACTCAAAAAAAAAACTTTAAAAATCAAATGAAAGATTGAAGAAAAACAAGATTATGAAAAAAAAAGTCAACCAACTAGTAAAGGAGATCCAAAGTCTTAAAAACGAAAATTATTCTTTCAAAATTAGAGTTGGGAGGCAGGTAGGTGATGCAGTGGATAGAGCACCAGCCCTGAATTCAGGAGGATCTGAGTTCAAATCTAGCCTCAGACATTTAACTCTTTCTAACTGTGTGACCTTAGGCAAGTCACTTAACCCCAATTGCCTCAGGGGGGAAAAAGTTATGAAACTAAGACAGAAAGAAAACAAAATACAAGAGTATGTGAGGCATCTCATAAGAAAAACTACAGATCCTGAGAATAGATCAAGAAGAGAAAACAATATTTGAGCAACCTACATACATACAAAGACATACTACAATGAACACATAGGAACATCATTGCTAAATTTCAAAATCTCCAAATCAGAGAAAAAAAATTGCAAGCAACAACAAAAAAGAAAAAAATCAACAGACATTTTCAGATGAAGAAATTGAAGCCATCTATTGTCATATAAAATGCTTTAAATCACTATTTATTAGAGAAATAAAAATTAAAACAACTCTGAGGAACCAACTTATACCGATCAGATTGCTTTAAATGACAGGAAAAGATAATGATAAATGTTGGTGGAAGGGTTATGTGAAAACTGGGATACTGATGCATTATTGATGGAGTTATGAACTGATCTGACCATTCTGAAGAGCAGTTACATCTTGGGGGGGTGGGGTGCATATAACTGTGCATACTCTTTGGTACAGCTGTACCACTGTTGAGAATTATATCTCAGAGAAATCATAAAAGAGAGGAAAGGACCCAAATAGCCAGAGGTTTGTATCAGTTCTTGTGGTGGTGGAGAATTGGAGAGTGGTTGGATACCCATCAATTGGGTAAGGACTGGGTGGATTGTGGTATATAAGAGTAATGGAGTATTGTTGTTCAATTGGAAATTATGAGCAAGCTGATTTTTAAAGAAGCCTGGGATGATTTACATGAAGTATGCAGAACCAGGAGAACATTGCACATAGCAACAGCAAGACTGTATGGTGATTAACTGGTGGATTAACTAGACTTGGTTCTTCTCAGCAATTCAGTGATCTAAGGCAATTCCAATGAACTTTGGATGGAGAACACCATTTTTATCCAGGGGAAGAACTATGTAGACCAAATGTGGATAAACACATACTACTTTCATCATTTTTTTTCCTTTGTAGTTTTTCCCTTTTGTTCTGATTTTTCACTTCCAAGACGACTCATATGAAAATATGTAAAAAATGAATGTATGTGTATAAACTTTTTTTAACAAAAGGAATAAAAAGGAAAAAAGAAAAAAAAAAAAGTAGCCTTTCCCAGTTTTTTAATCTTAGTGCCTTTCCTCTGAGACTGCCCACATTTTTTCTGCTATTTCTTTATTTTTTTCTTTATTTTTCCTTGTATTTTATGTTTTGAACTGTCTCCCTCCTTCCCCACCTCACACTAGAGAAGGGCGCCATTTCCCACACATATACACTCACATGTATGTATATTTGCATTTATATACATATATATATACACATACATACATACATATAGACTTATAAATCTGCATAGAGTCTTGATGTAGATAAATCCTTTTATTTGTACTCACAAAGCAACCACTAAATATTAGGCATTCATCACTTCTTACCTAGAGTATTGTCATAAGCTCCTATGTCATAATACCATGAATTTCTCCCCTTCTCCAATCCTGAAATATGTTATAGATGTAGGGTTGGTAGCAAAACAATTCTTGAATTCCCATACAACTCCCTTCATTTAATAAATTTGGAAACTGGGGTCAAGAAAATTAATCCAGGATCATGTAGCTAATGATTGTAATGGAATTTTAATATATCTTTTTTTATTACATGCCCCATGGCAACTAGTCCTATACATTTTTTTGTCTTTTTTTTTCACATAATAACCAATCAAATTGATATTCTTAAACCACAAAATCAGACTATTTCCTTTGGTCAATTATCTTGCAACTCTAGGGTCAAATGTAAACTTCTCTATTTGAATTTAAAGCCCTTAATAACATGGATCAAAATTTCCTTTCAGTCTTACAAAGGTGAATCTCTCTTCATATGTTCTCTAGTCTAAGCAAAATGGTCTATGCATTATTTATTATTTACTATGGTCTACCTCCCAAATAATTTCCATTGCCTGTTCCCCCATGCCAAATATACTTTCCCCTGAGGGGAAACAATTTTAAGGTATTTAGAGATGAATTTCAAAGCTCCTGATGAAAGAGAACATGTCAAAGTCATGTGAAAAATTCTCATTTCTTTTGTGTACATGTGTATATCTATATATGTGTATGAATGATCATATTCACATACATATAGATATCTATTTCCACATCCATAAAAGTTATATATGTGTCTATGTATATTCATATGATCACACTCATATACACATATGCATATCGACAGGATAGATAGAAATCATGGATATGGATATAGGTAGATAGGTAGGTAAGTAGATAGGTAATGAAAGAGAGACAGAGGAATTTGGGCCATACATTTCAAATAGAAAATTAGATGAACCTGAAATTGAAATGGAAGAGAATAGGATGGACTTCCTATGGATAATTGTAATATGGGTGTTTGTGTGTGTGTGTGTGTCTAATGGACCTTAACCCCATCTTGAAATATAAGCCTACAGTAACTTTGTTATCCTAATCTCACTATGATGTTGGGTAGATATGTGTAACTATAGTATAAGAGAATTGTAGTTAAGAATCGGTCTTGCATAGGAAAATACAAAGGATAATGGAGAAGATAAGCAAATTGTACCACATTTGGTGGGAATTAGGTATGATGCAAAGCAAATCTAAAAGTTAAATGAGATTCCTTTGATGATTATGGGTTTTTCCATTCTCTGGAGATTTTCAAGCAAAGGCTAGGATGTCTGATATACAGAAGGATTTTTTTAATGTGTGTAAGATTATATAAACCCTGAAACCTATTTGAATTATGAACTTCCATGATTCTAATTCTAATTCTTTACATTCAACTCTTCCTTACCTAGTAACTTCCTTACTTAGTAACTCAAAGTTCCCAATCTATCTCAGGAACTTATGAAAATAATTGTTCTGACAAAAAGGAAATTTCCTGCTGTCATCAAACTAGCAATATAAAATATGATAACTCTAAGTTTTTCTTAAGTTTAGTTGATATACTTATTGATGAATGATCTAGAATTTGGAGGGTAATAAATGTCTTGAAATTTGATAAGAGGTGGTAATGCTATTATAATTTTCTTAAATGTGTTGAGAGGTAAGAGGTTATCAGACAGACTTTAAGCCAGGATCATAACAGAGTATTTACAAATATATAAGTCAAATAAAATATATAAAATGAAATGTGATGAAACATACAGGAAATTAGCGAAGTCTAAGAGTTTTGACCCAACACAGAAGAAAGGAGAGTAAAATAAATACAACTTTGACCAAAGTTCAGTATTGAAAAGAGATGATTTAGACAAGTGAAAAATGAAATAAAAAAGAAATGTTGAATTAAATACAAGAAAATATAATAAGTACCAGAATTAGGCCATTACAGAGAAAAAAAAAACATTGAGTGATAAGATATTTATCTGCAAACCCTTTAGATTGAGTGACTTGAAATGTGGTCACACTACTATTTAAAAAAAACTCAGAGAAGAGAATATCATGACTCTTACAGATTATTTTCTGTTTTCCAGGAGAAATTTTAAGTAATGCTCTATTATTTAATGTCTTTGAATTCAGCATGCGTATATAATTGCAAAACGTAGAAGGAAATGGACTGTACAAACACACAGAAGGATAATTGGTGAGTGGCCAAGAACCACTAAAAGATGGTCAGGAGGCATCATAGCATTCGGGAAAAAAAGAAGACAAATATTGTACTGATAATCAGTCCAGTAGCGCTTTTATTCTAGTGTTACTTTAGGCAATTCACTGTTTGGGGATTTAATTTTCTTTTGTCTCTTCAATTACATTGTATTGTCCTAACTCAATGCTTTCTCTCCTTTAAAATCTCAATGATTATGTTGATAAACATTGCTTAAAGTTATCAATAAAGGGGAAGATCATCAAGAAGGACAGGGTATTATAAATAGAGAACTTACATTATTTATTCTTTCTAGTTTAAATCCACATTGGAGTAGAAATTAATCATTAATAATTTAGAATAATCACATTCTGTATTTTCATATATACAGTAAATATATGGTAGTCCATTCAAAAAGTCTGAAAAAGTCTAACATAAACTTCCAAATTAAGAGATATCCTAATTGCCTAATTAGTCTTTATAGCAAAAATAAAATTTTTATACCTAAGGTCTATTGATACTAAATTTAATATTTACTATTCCAGATAAACTTTTATATTTTTCATGTCATGACCAAACAGATAAAATCACCCTTTTCTATAAATTTCCCATGTTGACAGGAAAAGATCCTAGTTTCTCATCAAATCATTTCATCATTTCAAAATTTCACAACCTACTGTTATCAAAGTCTAAAAAACCTGCCCAAACATAAAATACCCCAAACTTTGCAGAAGAGAGTAAAAGTTTTATATTTTATCTCAAACCTGTGTCACTGTTATCCTTTTCCAGCAAAAGATAACCAATGAAGTACCTGTTTTCAAACTTTATGACCATATTTTCTAACAATTCAATTCATAATCTAACATCATACAGATTAAAAAACAGAAAAAAAAGAAAATACTTTTATAATGATACAATTTTATTACCCTCTAAGTGTCTGTTAGCAATTTCAGAAAAATAATAATCACATTATGATATTTACTAATTGGAAATTATAGAGATGAATTTGTAACATGAACTTATTTAAATGCAGTATTTAAACATTTTCTCCTTGAAGGACCCTTCAATTTCTCAGGGAGTATTTCTTAGATCAGCCTAACCTCCATTTTGTATTTATGTATTCATTCATTTATTTATTTATTTAAGGCCTTTTATTTTCAAGACATGTACATAATTTTCAGCATTCACCACTGAAAAACCTTATGTTCCAAATTTTTTCTCCCTCCCTTTTTACCACTCCTCCCCAAGATGGCAAATAATCCAATATATGTTAAAAATTGTGTAATTCTTCTACACATATTTCTATAATTATCATGCTAGACAAGAATACTAAGATCAAAAAGGGAAAAAACTTGCTAAGAAAATGCTAATGAGGTTTGCAGAGAATTATACTAGGACTACACAAGGATGTGCCTTCAAAGGAGATCATAAGACTCTGTGCCAAAGTGGGCACAAATGCCTTTTATAACCAGGATATGATGAAGACTTTTCAAGATCAGAACATGGGAAGACATGGTCCCTTTTGGCAAGGGACTTCCAGAGAGACTCATCAATGCTTTAAATATGGTAAAGTGGGGCATCTCAAAGCTCAATGTTGGCAGAGAAGACAGGGTGGGAGAACAAGACCCAAAACCCTATGTCAAAATGCAACTGAGGGTACCATTGGGCATCAGAATGTAGATTGACTCAGGGAAATCTGAATTGGGACTCAGCTCCAGGCCCCAGGAAAGCAAGATGGCAGCCAATGTTGTATCCAGAGAGTCTTTAGAAGTTCAGTACTCCAATGTGATCAATTAGCTGAGAAGGAACCTGATGGGAGAAAGGGATTACAATTGGGGAGAATAGAGTTGTATGCAGCTGGGACTCCTGAGACATCCCCTAGAGAAGAGACATCTGTCCCTGTCCAGTCTATGGATCCCTTGCCTCCAGGCACAGTAATCTTGACCATTTCACCTCCTGAGAGTATTTACAAAACAATGTCCATTTATACACTGCTTCGGAAACTGGGGAATGTGTAGATAATATCCCAGTCACTAATACAGGTAGACAATGTGGGACTTATCAACCAGGAAAAGTAGTAGCATCAGATTTACTGATACACACTTCTGATAGGCAATCTGGTGATATTTATCCAGATTTTGACTCTCAGCAACAGAATCCAGGAATATTCTAGACTGCAGCTGTTACAGCTGATCATACTATGCTCATCATCTATGTAAATGGAATATCATTGGAAGGATTGGTAGACACAGGTGCCAACTGGCCCAGTCATTGGCCAAAGATTAAGGCAGACACCTATATGTCTGTAGGATGTGGGAGGATCAATAGCAGCTGAAGTTAGTGCTACCCCTTTGAGATGGACATTTGAAGGTGAAACAGGAGTTTTTACTCCTTTTATAGTTGAAAAGATCCCCATAAATCTGAGAGGAAGAGACATCTTAAAACAACTAAGATTACTAATGAGTACTTCGGCCTTTTAGGCAGGGCTGCTGTTGAAGACCTCCCTGCACTTTCACCTCTTCCTATTTGATGGAAAAGTGATACACTAGTGTAGGTAGAAAAGGGACCCTTAGCAAGTGAAAAAATTCAGGACTTATTAGATATAGTACAGGAGTAACTTGAGCAAGGACACTTACAACCTACTCTAAGTCCTTGGAATTCCCTTGTATTTTGTGTATCTGTTGTTCCAGAATTAAATCTGGAAAATGAAGGATGTTGACTGGTTTAAGAAAAGTAAATGAACAGATGGAAACTACAGGAACTCTTCAGCCTGGACTGCCAGCCCCTACTCAGTTGCCTAGAAAATGGCCTCTTTGGGTCATAGATATTAAGGATTCTTTCTATTCTATCCCTCTGGATAAGGAGGATATGAAAAAGATTTGCCTTTTCAGTGCCCAGCATTAACTTAGCTGAGTCTTTTAAAAGATACAAATGGACAGTTTTGCCACAGGGAATGAAAAATAGCCCTACTATGTGGCAAATGTATGTTGCCACTACTCTCACTCCAGTAAGAAAAGCATTTCCAAAAGGTATGTCATTACATTACATGGATGATATCTTGGGGTGTGCACCTGTGGAGCAAATGTTAGAAGCATATCTATAAAAGACCATAGAAACATTAAGGAACTACAAATTGTATATAGTTCCATAAAAACTTCAAAGCACACTCCTTTTCAATATTTAGAATATGAAGTGTACCCTAAGGTGCTATAGTACAAAAAACAATAAGAACAGAGAGGTTGAACACCTTAAATGACTTTCAAAAATTGATACAAGATATCCATTGGATGTGCCCAGTGTTGGGCTTAACTTTCTATCAGTTACAACCATTATATGATATTTTAAGGGAACACTTCTTTAAACTCCCCATGCCAGCTTAGAAAAGAAGCTCAAGAGGCTTTGAGAGAAGTTGAACTGGCTTTATTCAATGTGGTTGAAAGAGTCACTAAAAAACCCTTGGAAATATCAGTTTTTGCTACAAAAAAGTCACACACAGCAGTCCTTCATCAAGGGGACAGTGTGATAGAGTGGGTGAACATCCCAGCACAACCAGAACAAAGTCTTACTCCTTACCCAGTGCTTGTGGCTAGAATCTTATTAAAGACCATTAAGTGAATAGTACAATTATTTGGGATAAGACCTGACAAGATATACCTCTTTTATACCAATGCACAAATCATTGTATTCTGTGAAAGCATCCGAGAGTGGATGTGGAGAGATCCAGGTAGTGGTGAATGGAAGGGACCAGATAGGTTAACTGCTTGGAAGAGAAAGGGTTTGCTTGTATCTCTACAGATGAAGAAGGAATCAAATGGGTGCCAATGAGCTATGTTCTCCTTGTCCATCACAAAGAGACAGAAAAAGAGAAGACCCTTGAAACAAAGGAAAAGACCCAGGAAATATCAGATGGTTCCATCTCTGACTATATGTGCCACTGAAAAAGCATGACTCATGAACATCAAAATTGTTGGTGAGACTACTGAAAGACTTCAAAAGCTTCAGGAATCATTGGATTACGAGACATGATGAGATTGCTACAGGACTTCAAAATTTGCAGGAATCATTGGATTCCCTGACACATAAAGTAATGGAAAATAGAATGATTTTTGACCATCTCTTGGCTGCTGAAGTTGTTGTATGGGTGATTGTTATTTAAATACCCTCCTTCTAGGACTTATGGGCATGTGTAATTCCTCATGTTGATTCATGTTATTTGTTACATCACTTCCAGCCTGTGTTATATTACTGTGTGTTTGTATAATATCTCCCATGCTGATTGCTGATGTATTTATGTATACCTTTCTCAGAGGAAACCTGCTAAAAATATATGGTCTGGTGTACTTGCCTCCCTGAGAAGTCAAGGAGGACATGTACACCTGTGTTCTAAAACAAAAGAAAGCAGGAGCTGTAGAGGACAGAACTCTGGAGAAGTATATTTGAAAAAAAAGTGTTAACTTAGTGGACTTGATGATATAATGGTTCTCTAGTTCACATATACACTTAGTACTTAGTATGATGATGTAATTGTTCTCTAGTTCACACACACATAGTATGCTGTAATGATGAAATTGTAATAGGATATATAATGGCCAAGAAGGACTGGAAAAGTGATATTCTATCTTTGACCATCCTCTTGGTGGCTCTTCTGCCTTCTACACTGCTCCACTAAGGCCATTCTGGAGGTCCTCCAGAAAGCTAGCCCAAATATCACAGGTATTTGCTTGTATTTTGTTTTATCATTTTTTTAATCTAAGTATTCTTGTGCAGCATGATAATTGTTCAAATATGTATAGGAGATTTAACATATATTTAACATATATTGAATTACTTGCCATCTAGGGGAGGAAATGGGGGAAAAGGAGGGAGATAATAGTTTTGCAAAACAAAGTTTTGCAAGGGTAAATGCTGAAAACTATCTTTGCATGTGTTTTGAAAATAAAAGCCTTGAAATTAAATAAATAATAAAAATAAACAGAAATATTCCATCCTTAAAAAAATAAAACTTTTGAGCATTTTATATGATTTTAGATAGATTGGATAAAACTCTATACCAAAAAGTAAATAGTAATCATCAAAGTGATTTAGTATCAGCTTCAAAATGGTCCATCAGTGGAACAAATTAAGTACACAATACAAAAGCAAATAGACTAATATCCTCATGCTCAATAAATCCAAAGTCTCTGACTATTGTAGTTAAGATTCATTATTTAATGAAATTACCTGTGAAAACTAGAAAAACAACACATATCAAGAAAAGCTTCAAATTGGTTTAACTTAGATATAAAAAATTATGTCATATGAAGTAAAACAAATTAAGGATCAGGGAAGAAATTATCTTTAAAATCTATTAATAGCGCATCATTTTGTGAACCAACAAGGATAAAGATTATCAAAAAAAAAGTAAAATAAAATGGACAGGTTTTATTATATAAATTTTTAAAAAAAGTTTCTTGTTTATTTTATTTTATTTTTTAATAAACAAAACTAACCTTGCTAAAATTAGACAGGAACAAAATATTTTGGGGTAGAAGGGGTATCTTTACTATATTTCTTTAATAAATATCTCACTTTTAAAATATAGGAGATATTCAAATTTATAAGATTAGGATATTCATCAGTTGAATGAACAAAATTATTATAAATAGGATGATAAGGGCAATCTGATGAGGTATATGTTTGTAAATATATTTCAGCATAGGATAGTATTGTTTCTGTGAGTAACATCTGTTAAGGACCATGCCTAAGTGAAGGGGCAGGTCAATTCTCCCATAGCCTCCACAGTTGTGAATTATAATACTTGAAGGAGACACAAAGCAACCTTTACTTATGCAGATGTTCCTTGTGGATTGGGAATGAAATAAATTGGAGGAAAGAGGGGAGATGAGAGAGGTCAGAGAATGCAACTGCCTCTCAATCTCCTTGTATCATCATCATCCTCTCACATGAAGAGATCCATTCTACAGGTCCTAGTTAGACCTCCGGAGCCACTGACAGGTGGCTCCCATATTGCAACAAAACCCACTTTTTTCCTCATGAGAATCAAATCAGATGCATACATAGGATTCTGAATACCTCCAAAAGCTCTGCAAATGTGTATTATTTTGACTGTTCATATAAGGTTTCTTTCACTTCCCCTCTCCATATAACTCTTTTTCTTTAGAAAGCATATCTAAACTAGCAAATTCTCTCTCTCTCTCTCTCTCTCTCTCTCTCTCTCTCTCTCTCTCTCTCTCTCTCTCTTTCCTCTCTTTCTGTGTCTCTCAGTTCTTGTCTCTCTCTGTCTCTGTATCTATCTCCTATCTCTTATAATCTCTATGATACATCAATTGTATCAGTTCTCAAGAAATGTCTAGAAAGCTAGGTCTCCGATTAGTACTAACCTTTCTTTTATGCAATTTTTTTTAAAAATTTGTATTAGAAAAAAGCAAACAACATTTACATAAATCATAGTGCTGCACAATTTAGTTTCTATATT
Organism: Sarcophilus harrisii; assembly: GCF_902635505.1. NCBI lineage: Eukaryota > Metazoa > Chordata > Mammalia > Dasyuromorphia > Dasyuridae > Sarcophilus > Sarcophilus harrisii. The sequence continues at coordinate 373,539,731 of NC_045428.1, forward strand.
TTCTTCAAGGTTTAAATCTCTTTATATTGCAATATATTCTCATCCATCTATCTTTTTTTCATTCTCAGATAAATGGATTCCATATATGCTACCTCATTTATATCTCAAAGTTGTCTTCTTTTATATGAAGTATGTATTCTATTGGGACATTCCAATTAAAGGTATTACCTGGTCTGATCTCTGGAATGCTTATGATTGTTGTTTTTACCTCTGTGTCAAAAACAGACTAGCACAGGCAGCGAGAGACTAGCATCCTGAGCAGATCAGGGGCAGGGGTGATCTCTGTGTCTAGAGAAGTTATAGAGATGACTCTGCTATAGGCTAACTGCTTTGCCTTGATTACAAAGTAGTAAACTGGCAGAGAAAATAAAGCCTAAAACAGAAGGTACTCTAAAAAATGCCAGAACCTAACAAGATCTGGCTGTAACTATTCAAACCCAGAAGTGACTCAGGCAGACTGAAACACAGCCCTGCAGCCACATCCTGCAGTTCAGGGCTTTTGCAGGGGCAGTTACAAACCTGTACAGCAAGGGGGCACAGCCTGGGCAGCTTCTAATCAGCACAGTGGGGGGCTCGGCCTGGGGCAATAGAACTTCCCCAGCAAGTCTGTGCTTCCCCAGGCAGAGACACTTCTGGTCCCTGCAAATCCATTCACTGCTCAACTGCTAATACCCACAGCACCAGGGCAGGATTTGGCTTGGAGTAGTGAAACTCTCATTGCTCAGTGTCTAGCCTCAGGGCAGTCATTATCTCACACAGCAGGGGTTCTTTGCAGGGCACTTTCCCAGCTCTGCCCTGCAGGCCTGAGTTATTTCCAAGTGGGGAACTCTTTCCCAGAGCACTCTAGTACCTTGCTGCTTTTTTCAGTCAGCTAGCAAGCTACCCATCCATACATCTTTCACAGCTCTGCAGAGAAAGCTGGTAACCTCCTGGCCCTGAAGGCAGACCCTACAGGCTTTAACAATATGTGTAAAAAAAAATCAAAAAGGATGATTGATATTTTCTATTCAGAAAGAGAACAGCTTTTCAACCCTGAAGAGAGTAATAGCAGACAATCTCCAGACAATTGTTGGTCCCCAATACAAAAGGCTCTCCTAGAAGAGACTATTAAAAACCTTAAAAGAGAACTAGAAGAAAAATGGGGAAAGGAAAGAGTAGCTGTGCAAGAGAGTACAGAAAAGACATATAACTCTATATAAAAAGACATATAACTTACTAAAAGAAAAATTTGATAAAGTGGAAAAAGAAAACAACTTCCTGAAATGTGAATTGGAAAAGGTAAAAAACTCTCAAGAAGTGCAGGGAAACAGAATTTGTGAATTGGAAAAGAGAAAATAACTCACTTAAAAAAAAATACTGAAATGGAAAAAAATGCCATAGAGCAAAACAATTCATTTAAAAACTAAATTGGACATATACAAAAAGAAGCAAAAAAAGCTAATGAAGAAAATAACTCACTAAAAATCAGAACTGAACAAATAGAAATGACTGATTCATTGAGACAGGAAGAATCAATCAAGTAAAACCCAAAAAATGTCAAATATTTACTTGGCAAAACAACAGATCTGTAAAATAGATCTAGCAGAGATAACCTGAGGATCATTAGACTATCCGAAAATTATGATGAAAAAAAGAGCCTAGATACTATTTTACAGGAAATCATCAAAGAGAACTGCCCAAAAGTAATAGAATCAGAAGGTAAAATAGGAGTTGAAAGAATCCATCAAACACCCTCTGAAAAAGACCCTAAAATAAAGACTCCGAGGAATATTGTGGCCACACTTCAGAATCTTCAGACTAAAGAAAAAAATTTACAAGCAGCCAGGAAAAAAACAGTTCAAATACCAAGGTGCCACAATAAGGGTCACACAAGATCTGGCTGCCTTAACATTAGAGGATCAAAGGACCTGGAATTTGATATTCTGAAAGGCAAAAGAACTTGGAATGCAGCCAAGAATAAACTACCCAGCTAAGCTGAGGATTTTCTTCCATGGAAGAAGATGGACATTTAATGAAACAGAGGAATTCCATCTGTTTCTAAGAAAAAAAAAAAAAAAAAACTAGACTTAAACAAAAAATTTGATCGCCAACAACAAGACTCAAGAGAAGTAGAAAAAAGGTAAAAGGAACTCTTGAGAACTGTATTTCTGTTGCGGATACACATAAAAACTACATGTATAATTTGATTTTACTGATGTAGCATAAAAAAAAGGGAAGTAGAAATGGACAGGGTATAGTGTCAGAAAAAGGGAAAAGGGGAGCTAAAAAGAGGGAAATTACATGCAAAGATGAGGCAAAGGAAACCTATCATATCTGAGGGAACTTAGAGAGGGAGAGGAACATTGTGTGAATCTTACTCTTAGCAGAGTTGTCTCAAAGAGGAAATAATGGACATATTTCTTTTACAGAGAATCTTCTCTCGCCTCATTAAAAAGTGAAAGAAGAAAAGGGAAAAGGAAAAAGAGTAATAAGGGAAAGGTACAGGAAAGGGGAAGGGATTGAAAGGAAGGAAGGAGGGATACTAAAGAGGGAGAGCTGTGTGATGCAAGTGGGACCAATAAGTTTAATACTAGGGAAGGGGGGAAGGAGGGCAAGAGAAAGAAAAGCATAATCTGGGGATATTAGGATGGCAGGAAATACAGAATTAGTAATTTTAACCACAAATGTGAATGGGATGACCTCTCCCATAAAGAGGAGGCAGATAGCAGACTGGAACAAAAATCAGAACCCTACAATATGTTGTTTACAGGAAACACAGTTAAAACAGGGAGATACAAACAGAGTAAAGGTAAAAGGCTGGTGTAGAATCTATCATGCTTCAGGTGAAGTCAAAAAAGCAGGGGTAGCCATCCTTCTCAGATGAAGCAAAAGCAAAAATTGATCTAATTAAAAGAAATAAGGAAGGAAACTATATCTTGCTAAAGGGTACTATGGACAATGAAGCAATATCAACATTAAACATATATGCACCAAGTGGTATAGCATCTAACTTCCTAAAGGAGAAGTTAAGAGAGTTGTGAGAAGAAATAGACAGCAAAACTATAATAGCGGGAGATCTCAATCTTGCACTCTCAGATTTAGACAAATCAAGCCACAAATCAAATAAGAAAGAAATTAAAGAGGTAAATAGAATATTAGAAAAAGTAGGTATGATAGATCTCTGGAGAAAACTGAATGGTGACAGAAAGGAGTATACTTTCTTCTCAGCAGTTCATGGAATCTACAGAAAAATTTACCATATATTAGGACATAAAGACATCAAAATTAAATTCAGGAAAACAGAAATAGTAAATGCTTTCTTTTCAGATCACAATGCTACATTCAACAAAAAGTTAGGTATAAATAGATCAAAAAGTAATTGGAAACTAAATAATCATATCTTAAAAAATTATTGGGTGAAACAGCAAATTATAGACACAATTAATAATTTCGCTCAAGGTAATGACAACAGTGAGACATCATACCAAAATTTGTGGGATGCAGCCAAAGCGATAATAAGGGGAAATTTTATATCCTTAGAGGCGTACTTGAATAAAATAGAGAAAGAAAAGGTCAATGAATTGGGCTTACAACTTAAAAAGCTAGAAAAAGACCAAATTAACCCCCCAATCAATTAATAAATTTGAAATTCTAAAATTAAAAGGAGAAATGAATGATATTGAAAGTAAAAAATAAACTATTGAACTAATAAAAAAAAAAACTAAGAGTTGGTTTTATGAAAAAAACCAATAAAATTGATAAACCTTTGGAAAATCTGATTAGAAAAAGGAGAGAAAAAAATAAAATTAGTAGTCTTAAAAATGAAAAGGGAGAACTTTCCACCAATGAAGAGGAAATTAAAGAAATAATAAGGGGTTACTTTGCCCAACTTTATGCCAATAAATTTGATAACCTAAGTGAAATGAATGACTACCTGCAAAAATATAGGCTTCCTAGATTATCAGAGGAGGAAGTAAATTGCTTAAATAATCCCATTTCAGAAAAAGAAATAGAAAAAGCTATTAATCAACTCCCTAAAAAAAAATTTCCAGGACCAGATGGATTTACATGTGAATTCTACCAAACATTCAAAAAACAATTACTCCCAATGCTTTATAATCTATTTGAAAAAATAGAGAATGAAGGAGTCCTGCTGAATTCCTTTTATGACACAGACATGGTACTGATACTTAAACCAGGTAGATTGAAAACAGAGAAAAAGAATAATAGACCAATCTCTCTAATGAATATTGATGCTAAAATCTTAAATAAAACATTAGCAAAAAGACTACAGAAAATCATCCCGAGGATAATACACCATGATCAAGTAGGATTTATAGCAGGAATGCAGGGCTGGTTCAATATTAGGAAAACTAACAGTATAATTGGCAATATTAATAACCAAAGTAACAAAAACCATATAATCATCTCAATAGATGCAGAAAAAAAGCATTTGATAAAATCCAACATCCATTCCTATTAAAAACACTTGAGAGTATAGGAATAAATGGACTTTTTTCTTAAAATAGAAAGACGCATCTATTTAAAACCATCAGTAAGCATCATATGTAATGGGGAAGAAGTGCAACCATTCCCAATACAATCAAGAGTGAAACAACGCTGCCCACTATCACTGTTACTATTCAATATTTTATTAGAACTGCTAGTTTTAGCAATAAGAGTTGAGAAAGAGATTAAAGGAATTAGAGTAGGCAATGAGGAAACCAAATATTCACTATTTGCTGATGATATGATGGTATAATATAAGAACCCCAGAGATTCAACTAAAAAGTTATTAGAAGTAATCCACAACTTTAGCAAAGTTGCTGGTTATAAAATAAACCCACATAAGTCATCAGCATTCTTATATATCACTAACAAAATCTAACAGTCAGAGTTACATAGAGAAATTCCATTTAAAGTAACCACTGATTGTATAAAATATTGAGGAATCTGTCTGCCAAGGGAAAATCAGAAACTTTATGAGCAAAATTACAAAACACTTTCCACACAAATTAAGTCTGATCTAACCAACTGGAAATATATTAAATGCTCTTGGATTGGGTGAGCAAATATAATAAAGATGACAATACTACCTAAACTAATCTATTTATTTAGCGCTATACCAATCAGACTCCCCAAAAACTATTTTGATGACCTATGAAAAATAACAACAAAATCCATATGGAAAAACAAAAGATCGAGAATTTCAAGGGAATTAATGAAAAAAAATCAAATGAAGATGGCCTAGCTGTACCAGATCTAAAGCAGTGGTTACCAAAACCATCTGGTATTGCCTAAGAAATAGACTAGTTGATCAATGGAACAGGTTAGGTTCAAAGGACAAAACAGCCAACAACTTTAATTTCCTAGTGTTTGACAAACCCCAAGATCCCAGTTTTTGGGATAAGAATGCATTATTTGACAAAAATTCCTGGGAAAATTGGAAAGTAGTATGGCAGAAACTAGGCATTGACCCACACTTAACACTGTACACCAAGATAAGGTCAAAATGGGTTCATGATCTAGGCATAAAGAATGAGATTATAAATAAATCGGATGAGCATAGGATAATTTACCTCTCAGACCTGTGGAAGAGGAAGGAATTTATAACCAAAGAAGAACTAGAGATCACTATTGACTACAAAATAGAAAATTTTGATTATATCAAATTGAAAAGTTTTTGTACAAACAAAACTAATGCAGGCAATATTAGAAGGGAAACAATAAACTGGGAAAACATTTTTACAGTGAAAGGTTCTGATAAAGGCCTCATTTCCAAAATATATAGAGAATTGACTCTAATTTATAAGAAATCAAGCCATTCTCCAATTGATAAATGTTCAACGGATATGAACAGACAATTCTCAGATGAAGAAATTAAAACCATTTTTAGCCATATGAAAATATGCTCCAAATCATTATTAATCAGAAAAATGAAAATTAAGACATCTCTGAGATACCATTACACACCTGTCAAATTGGCTAGAATTAAAGGGAAAATAACAAGGAATGTTGGAGGGAATGTGGGAAAACAGGGACACTGATACATTGTTGGTGGAATTGTGAACACATCCAGCCATTCTGGAGAGCAATTTGGAACTATGCTCAAAAAGTTATCAAACTGTGCATACCCTTTGATTCAGCAGTGTTTCTACTGCTCATACCCCAAAGAGATACTAAAGAAGGGAAAGGAACCTGTATGTGTCAAAATGTTTGTGGCAGCCCTGTTTGTAGTGACTAGAAGCTGGAAAATGAATGGATATCCATCAGTTGGAGAATGTTTGAGTAAATTGTGGTATATGAATGTTATGGAATATTATTGCTCTGTAAGAAACGACCAGCAGGATGAATACAGAGAGAAATGAAGAGACATACATGAACTGATGCTGAGTGAAATGAACAGAACCATGAGATCATTATATACCTCAACAATGATACTGTATGAGGATGTATTTTGATGGAAGTGGATTTCTTCAACAAATAGAATATCTAACTCAGTTTCAATTGATCAAGGATGGACAGAAGCAGTTACACCCAAAGAAAGAACACTAGGAAATCAACGTACAAAGCAATGTAAGCTTGAATTTTTGTTTTTCCTCCCAGGTTATTTATGCCTTCTGAATCTAATTCTCCATGAGCAACAAGAGAACTGTTCAGTTCTGCACACATATATTGTATCTAAGATATACTGTAAGCTCTTTAACATGTATAGGACTGGTTGCCATCTGGGAGTGGGGGTGGAGGGAGGGAGGGGAAAAATCATAACAGAAGTGAGTGCAAGGGATAATGTTGTAAAAAAATTACCCTGGCATGGGTTCTGTAAATAAAAAGTTATTTTAAAAAAGAAAAGAAAATTATGTATGTGTTTTGAAAATTAAAAGCTTTAATTTAAAAACGAGAAAAGAATGAATTCATTTTTCTCTTAACTTTCTCTTAAATTTTTCTTTGTTTTTTTGCTGTGTACTGTATTTATTTTATTTTTCCCCCTTTCATCTCCCCCACCCCCACCATACCCAAGGAAGCTATAGTCAAGATAAGATATGTATACATATGTAGATATATACAAACTTGCACTCACACACACTCACATACACACACACACTTATGTCTTTCCTATCCCTGGTGACTCTTCAATTAAATTCTGCTTCATAATTTGCCTTGCTATTATTTAACTTTCCCCTACCCAAGGATACTTCTTTTGTCTTTTTTCTCAGTCTTTGATTCCCTGTCTGCCCATTTCTCCCCCATTAGTTCTTTATAGATATTTAGAGGTTGCTATATTTTCTCTTTGATTAGGGATTTTTGAAATGTGGAATTTTGGAAATCCAAAGATTAGATAAGATTTCCAAAAATAGTTGCCTATTGAACCTATTCACAATGGGAGTAGGTTTTCAGAACTATGAGCCCTCTCTAATGTCTATGTGTATATTGCTCCTCTGCACTTCATTTGTCTAACATGACTACTCTTTTTACTTTATCTCTGCCAATCTTTCTTTTGAGCTACCCTATTGTTGATGTGAATCTTAAATATATAATATATTAAATGTATAATATATTTCCAATGTTTAAAAAATGTTTTACATTGGAAACAAATGAAAATATTTGTTAGTGTTTACATAACTGACTCTTACATGTTAAATTTTCTGTTAAATTCAAATTTTGTTGAAAGTCCTCAAAATCTGCAAGTTTTTTTAATGTCTATTTTTTCTCATTCAAAATTATGGATGATTATGCTGGATATATTTTTGGTCTCAGGCCTAGTTCTTCTGATTGTCACTAGATAGGATTCTAGGACTTGCTCTGTTTTATTTTGGTTGCGGATAAGCCTTGTACAATTCTAATTGTAGCTCCAGTATTTCTGAATTGTTTGTTTTGTTTTCTTTTCTTTCATAATTTTCTCTTTGATTAAGGATTTTTGAAATGTGGAATTTTGGAATTCTTATTGAGGTGGCAATTGGTGAATTTTTCCTATTTCTATCTCCTCATGTTCTATCACTCCAAGACAATTCTTGGATATTTTTCTTGCATTATTGTTTCAAGGTTCTTTTTTTGGTCAAAACTTTCAGTTAGTTCAATTATTCTTATATTTTCTCTTCTTGGTCTGTTCTTCATATCTGGCATTTTTCTTATAAGATATTTCACATTCTGTTCTATTTTGTCATTCTTTGTAATCAGTTTTGTTATGTCTTGGTCTCTAATAGCTTCATGGGCTTTTCCTTGCCCAGTTCTCATTTTCAAAGAATTATTTTCATCTTTGGGAAGCTACCTCCTTTTCTAATTGGTTAATTTTTTCACACACACATAAAAAATACCTTGTTTTTCTTGGATTTTTTTTTTTAGTTTTTCCTCAATGTCTCTCATTTGATTAAAAAAAATTTGAGTTCTATAAATTCTCTGAGCAGATGTTTAACATATATTGAATTACATGCCATCTACGGGAGGTGGTGAAGGGAAAGAGTGGGAAAATTTGAACGCAAGTTTTTTTCAGGGTCACTGTTGAAAAAAATATCCTTGTACATATTTTAAAAATAAAAAACAAACTTCAATAAAATATTTTCTGGATAGGGAGCCACTTTACACTACCCTTTGGGATAGAAGCTTTTTTTTTTTTTTTTTTTTGTAAAGTGTCCTCCTCTCAAGAGGAATGCCAATCTTCCCTGTTCCCATAATATGGAACAATGCTGTTTTTTTTTTTTTCTTTGACAATTCATTTTTTTTAATAAGAGATATGAGTGTAAGTATCTCTAATCATTGGGTAGAGGGATGGTGCCTCAAGCTTCCCTTCAGCTTTCCACTCTGACTTGTTACCCCAAACCAAGAGCTCTACCCTCCTGCAAGTGCCCACAGCCAGCAGTGTCCCTGCCCTACTGCTTTTGCACTCTCCAGGTGCTGGTTCCTTCTTGCCTAAAGCACATCTCAGCAGCACAGCTTGGCCTGATGAGTCTAATCAGTCCAGGTTCACTCATCCCTGGGGGACTCAGCAACTCCATAAAAGTCCTGGAGGTGAAAGTCTATGTGGTTCCTGCTGAGGATTGAGCTATATCCAGCTAGCCGGAGGGATCCCCACTTGATTTTTCTGTGGAGCTTACCCAGAGGTGTTTCCATCTCAGACAGGTTAATTCCAAACCTGGGGTCTTTCTTCAGATCTTCTTAGAACTGTTCTGCCCCAAGTCTTCATGATTTTTCAATAGTATATGTTTGCCCTGAAGTGCAAATTTGTTCTATTTGTGAGGGAAATCAAGAGAGCATGAAATTTACCAATCTATTCTGCCATTTCCCAGAATCTTCCTTGATATTTGTCCTCTTAACTGATAGAGAAATAGTTTCTGTAAGCATAAGAATAATTGCTGAACCCTTATGCATGTTTTATACAGTACAAATACCATGTTGTTTGAGGATAAGCAGCTTACTTTATAATGTATAATGAAAGGATGACTTTATATTCCACTGCCCATCATTCATAACTAAGCATTACAACACTTATATTTTATCTTTCTTTCTTTATCCCTTCCTTATGTCTTGTACAAAAAATTCCAAAAGGCAGAATATACACTTGTTGCAGACACTGAGGCCAATGACAGATTAGCATATAGAGAAATCATTATATATTTTCCTTATTAAATACAACAAATTTCTCATAAAACTAGTGGTTGACAGAATGTGAGCTAGTATGACTATATATTTTCTTTATACTATAAGAGCTTTTAAGGAACAGGTCATATTCATAGATAGTCCACTTTCTTTATGTATCACATTTCTTCATGTACTATGTGATATTTCCCCACATTAGCTTTGTAACAATATATGAAGTAAAATATTTTTTACATTATAAATTCTAATAATGTAGTTTTCCGTCTTAAAAAATTAATTTAATTACTGGTTTCTAATGGTCTCTAAATTCTTTAGTCATGTAACCTTTCAATCAATAAAAAAATTTGATATACACATCTGTTTGTGCATATTTACTTATTTATAAATTATACAGCTGTACTACCATATTGGGATATTTTGAATAGGGGATTGTTGTGTACTTATGCTTTAGAAAACAATTTTGAATTATTGTTCTGTAAGAAATTATCAGCAGGCTGATTTTAGATAGGCCTGGACAGACTTACATCTAGTGATGCTAAGTGAATAAGTAGAACCAAGGGAACATTGTACACAGCAACGACAAGATTATATGATTATCAACTGGACTTGAATTATTTCAGCAATTAGATGATTCTGTGCAATCCCAGTAGACTTGAGATGGACAGACCATCTGCATCCAGAGAGTGGACTATGGAGGCTGAATGTGAAGCACAATATAGTATTTTCACCTTTGTTGTTGTTTGCTTGTTTGTTTGTTTGTTTTTTCTCATTTTTTTCTATTATGATCTGATTTTTCTTGTGTAGCAAATATGTTTAGAAGAATTGCACATGTCTAACCTATATTGGATTACTTGCTTCCTAGGGAAGCGGGAGTCAAGAGAAAGGGGAAAAAATTTGGAACACAAGGTTTTTCAAGGTGAATGTTAAAAAATGTACATGTATTTTGAAAAATAAAAAGCTATTATTAAAAAATCAGAATTCATGTGGGGAATTAATTGGAAAAGGGAAAGATAAGTCACAAAGGCCAATTGGGAAGATTTTGCAATGGTCCAAGTGGGAGATGATGAAAATCTGGACCAGGTAGAAGGAGTCAAATGCCAGAGATTTGAGGTAGGAAAAAAAAATATTTGGCAAAAATGGCTGTGAAATGTGTACATCACTAAAATAACCCACTATTCCATTAACTATTCCAAATCTTCCAATCTTTTTCATTCCTCCTTTAAATTCCAACCTCCAACCTCTTAGAGGAAAACTTTGCCTCATATTTATTATTAGCTGAATTCAACTGTCATGTAGACATATTAAACATGTCTGAAAAGAAATTCATCTTTTCTTCCAAATTCTTCTTTTTCATACTTACTGCTTCCACCATCACTTAAACTTGCAAATTAAGTTTCTTCTTCTTCTTTTTTTTTTTTTTTAATAATTATGACTTTTTATTGACAGAACCCAGGCCAGGGTAATTTTTTACAACATTATCACTTGCACTCACTTCTGTTCCGATTTTTCCCCTCCCTCCCTCCAGCCCCTCCCACAGATGGCAAGAAGTCCTATACATATTAAATAGGTCATAGTATTTCCTAGATAAAATATATGTGTGCAGAAGCAAACAGTTCTCTTGTTGCACAGGAAGAATTGGATTCAGAAGGTAAAAATAACCTGGGAAGAAAAACAAAAATGCAAACTATTTACATTCATTTCACAGTGTTCTTTCTTTGGGTGTAGCTGCTTCTGTCCAGCATTGATCAATTGAAACTGAGTTAGATTTTCTCTTTGTTGAAGAAATCCACTTCCATCAGAATACATCCTCATATAGTATCAATGTTGAAGTATATAATGTTCTCCTGGTTCTGCTCATTTCACTTAGCATCAGTTCATGCAAGTCTCTCCAAGCCTCTCTGTAGCACATTAAGTTTCAACTCACTCTCTCGCCTCTCAATTCAATATACAATATTTTTCCTATATCTCTTAATTTTACCTTAGTATTTTCTCTCACAAATGTCCCCCTTACTTCCTTTGACATTGCCACCATCCTAGTACAGATTCTCAATACCTCACACAGAGACTATTTCACTACTCTGATAGTTAATTATCTTCCACAAGTCTCTCTTTACTCTAGTATATCTTCCATTCAGCTATTTGAGATTTTCTTGAAGTAAAAGTCAAACTATATCACTCCTTCACTATATCAAATCTAAATGATCCTCATCATATCCAAGATAAAATGAAAAATCCTGTTTAATATTTAAATCCTTCATAACTTAGGTCTTCTTCTTATATTTCCAAATGTCTTGCTTCTTATAACATGCAATTCCGTACCCACCCATATACTCTGTGATCTAGTGTCTCTGGTCTTCTTGCAATTCCTCCAACAAGACATTCCATTTCCTAACTGTGGACATTTCCATTGGCTATGCTTGGAATGGTCTCCATTTTTATCTTGACATCTTGAATTCCTTCAAATTCTATATTATCCTCTTTTTTTGAATGGAGGAGAGAAGAAAATTAAATAGAAAAATGTACCTCAATCTAGTGCAGATTAAAATTACAAGTGCATTATACAGCTTTTTTCCCCATAGAGCCAGTGGCTAAAAATTTATCAGCAGAGCCTTAAATGTGAATTGAGAGAGGGTGAGGAGTTGAAGATGAAATGTATTAATTAGTCTGGTGAATAGAAAATGATACTACTCTCTAATATAATAGGAAATTTAGAAGGTAGTGTTTTGGGATAGAGGATTCATTCAGTTTTAGACAAATTGAGTTTAAATTGTTTACAAGACATCCAAGTTGGAGATACTCAATGGGCACTTGGAGTTGCAAGAATAAACATCATCTGAGAGTTAGGCTGAATAAAAAGATTTAAAATTAAAATTAGAAGGAAAAGAGAAGAGGACACAAAACAAAGTCTTATGGGACACCCATGTTTTTGTTTTGTTTTGTTTTGTTTTCATTTTTGTAATTGTTATCATAATAATTTCTTTATACTAATCATTAAACATGTCTTAAGAAATGTACTGTATGCCACACACTGAGTTAAGCACTGGAATACAAAGAAAAATTTAAATTATAATCTCTTACCTAAAAGAATTGTCATTGTAATAAGGTAAATAAACATATTTACTTGTACTCAAGATAGAAAAGGTACATAGTCAGTTATGGAACCAGTGGGCCAAAGAATATTATCACTTTGGTGACTTTTTCTTGTAATTCCAAATTGATTTTGACTATAATTGGTCAGCTTCAACAATGATACATTAATGTTATATATGTCCCTCTAGATACTCCAGTGTCATTCACGGTTTTCCCTAATGTTTGACAATTAGTCATGAAGCACACAATTTTTGAGTTTATTTTAAATTTCTTTTTTCATTAGTAGTGATTGACACACACACACACACAAAAATATATATATACATACATACATGCATACACACATACATACACATATATACATACATACTGTAATGCAATTCTCTAATTTTTTTTCCTTTGGGGGTTGGGGGGGTGGAGAGGAAAGGGAATCTAAGTCATATCATTAAAAACATAGGATGAAAAAAGGAAGTCGACTTGTGATAAGAACAAAGTTCTCAACTGGTATCCATAAAATGAGACCTCTAGAGATTAGTCTTTTACTGTGTATCATTGGGGAAAAAAGGATAAGAGTCACACAGAATCTTTCTCTGCTAACTTTTTGTTTAATTCTGCTCCTTAACTTGCCTTGCTATTATTTAACTTCCTCCCACCCATGGATCCCTTTTTTGTCTTCTTCTCACACCCTTTGCTTCCTCATCTAATCATCCCTCTCCCTTATTTCTTTATAGATTTTGGAGGGTGCTATATGTATTATTGCCTATTTAACCCATTCCTGGTATGAATAAAACTATGAGTCTTCCTCCCTGCTCTAATGCCTTTGTGTTTATTCTTCTTCCATCCCTCATTTGTATGAAATTACTATTTTTGTCTTAACTCTGTCCAAATCTTTCTTTTGACCTACCCAATTGCTGATATCAATCGTAAACATGATATACATTTCAAGTTCCTTGAAATTGTTTTGATATTGGCTCTTATATGTTATTTTTCCTATTGAGCTCGGGTTTGGTTGATAGAAAGTCCTAAAAACCTGTAAATTGAATGAATGTTCATTTTTTCTCATTCAATATTGTGGATAATTTTGCTGGATGTGATATTTTTGGCCACAAGCCTAGATCTTTTGATTGCCTGTATATATGATTCCAGAACCTGCAGGGTTGTATTGTGATTGCTAATAAGTCCTATACAATTTTAATTGTAATTTCAGCATATTCAAATTTTTTTCTTGTTTCTTGCAAAATTTTCTCTTTTATCTGGGAATCTTGAAATTTGGTGATAATATTCCTATGTATTTTCCACAAAGAATATCTTTGAGGTGGCAATCAATGGATTTTTTTTTTTCTGTTTCTACTTTTCCCTCATATTCTATCACTCTAGAATAATGTCTTGGATTATTCCTTGAAATATTATGCTAAAGTTCTTTTATTTTGGTCACAGCTTTCAGATAGTCCAATTCTTATATTTTATTGATCTGTTCTCTAGATCTATTGTTTTTCTTATAAAATGTTTCACATTTTGTTCTATTTTTTTTTCATTCCTTGTATTCTGTTTTGTATTTCTTGGCCTCTCATAGTTTCACTGGTTTCTCCTGGCCCACTTTTTAATTTTCAGAGTTATTTTCATCTTTGAGATTCTGCATCTTATTTTCTAGTGGGTTAACTTTTTTATGATCTTATTTATCTAGGTTGGATGATGATGATGATGATGATTTTAGTTTTCCCAATGTTTCTCATTTGATTTTTAAATTCTTTTTTGAGTTCTATAAATTCTCTCTGGACAGTCATTTAACATTAGGCTTTGAGATAAAAGAGGCTTTTTTTTTATTTCAGTGTCCTCTTCTGAAAATGAACCACAGTCTTCCCTCTTCCCATAGTAAGCTTCTATGGTTAGGTAATTACTTCTTTGCCAATTCTTTTTTTTTTTTTTTATCTTTCATGTAAAGTATTATGTAAGCACCCCTTATCATGGGGTGGAGGGATAGCACCTCTAGCTTTTATTCAACTCTCCACTCTGATCTGGAACCTCAAACCAAAAACTCCCCTCTCCTAAAAGTGCCCACAGTCAGCAGCAGTCCCTGCCCCACTGCTTCTGCGCTTACCAGGTATGCATATAGTTGTGTCTCAGCCGCACAGCTATACCTGGCATTCAGCCAGTTTTCCCAGACTCAAACCCCCAACTTCACATGCAGTCCCAAATGTAAAAGTTTCTGTGGTTCTTATTGAATCCCTAGCCACACCCACCTAGCCCCAGGACTCCCCACTTAGTGTTTCTAGGGAGTTAGCCCAAAGGTGTTTGTGATTCATATGGGTTAATCCCCAGTCTTTCTTTGGATCTTCTTTATGTTATTTCCCCAGTCTATGTTTTCCTGAGACACATTTTTGTTCGGTTTGTGAAGGAAATCTGAAGATCTTTAAATTTACTGATCCACTCTGTCCACCTTCCCAGAATCCCCACCTCCTTCATTATGTATTTAAATCACTACAACTCGAAATTGGGCTTTTCGATCTTTTTGTGAAAAACTGGGGGGTGGGGAGGAGGGGCAAAAAGATGTGTGACCTGGGCAAGGTACTACTATTTATATGTTGTTTTGAAAATGATTATTTCCTTACAAATATCACTGTAAAACTCAGGTGCACAAGGATGGTGTCCTTTTTTTAAAAGAGGGTTTTCATCTAATAAATAGTAACTGTGGAAATATAATTAAAACTGATCTGCTCCAAGGAAGTCCCTGAAGGCCTAAATGTAGTAAATAATATCTTAAGGCTTTCTAAATGAAAACATGTCCTCTACTCCACCTCTTAGGAGTAGTTTAAACTTGTGACAAGAATGGAATCATATAGATTATTTTCAACAATGACTTTTGGTTTTTATATCCTGAGTATTTATGGGAACTTTCTCCCTATAATGTCAGAATGAAACAAAGACTCATTATTAGCAAGTGAATGAAGTCTACCTATGCTTGATTAAAACATGCTTGGCTTCAGTGTTCTGTATTGTTACACTTGTAAAAGCAATTTCATGTGGTTAGAATTGCCCAATTACTTTTTAAAATATATTAGGGAAACAATGTAAACATCATGGTGTGCCAATTTAAACAGAACAGTAAAATACACATCAATTTAAGCAAATCACCTTCTTGCTTTGTTTGCAGGTATTGCCTGTTCTAGCTCCATTAATAATAAGGTCACACAAAAGGTCAAAATAAATGACTATAGAATACATGAAGGTATAAAACAACAGCATCTTTGCTGGTCAATTTAATTATCCAGCTTCAGATAATAAACAAATAAATAAATAAAATAAAAGCTAAACTCTGAATATTAAATCTACTCTAGAGGATAGGGTTCTGAGTCTGAAAGCCTGGGATTTGCCAATTAAAGTAGAATCTGTGTTCTAAAGGCTGTTTTCTTTTTGTAATTATAATCTTTTTTTTTAAGCAAATGAATCATTTTGCCTACCCATTTCAGCAGCCAACCTTTCAAAGTACCATTTAAAGACTTCCCACATGTGTCAGCCCACAAGTTTCACTATCATTAACCCTGTCTGAATTTATGCCAAGCTGCCACTTTACTTCAGCTGGGGAAAAGTACAGTGGAACTATTTGGCATTAGTTGTCTCATTCAAAATACCCATGTATCAAGAAGGAGGTTCTAGTCTGTCATTTTTTTAAAGCTGTTTAAGTATAAAATCAGGAGGTAAAGTGCAGAAGTATATCTGTTTTTCGTACTAAAATTTAAATTCAAATAACGACAGTTCTTGTCCATATAGGAAGTATTTTTTTTTTTGAGAGAAAATAAAATAAATGAATCTATGAAAAGAAAATGAGTGAGTTTAGAAAATGTTCAGGCTGTCAAAGTGAATTGGCTTCTTTCTGAATGAAAAGGAAGCATCAAAACCCTGTGTTCTCTTCCATGGCTGCATGAAAATATATCCTTCCTGAATATATAAATGGGCCTCAGTTTTTACTTCTTCCCCGATAAGTCTTGAATTGAGCACCATTCTTCCTCCTGAGCTACAGATACACACTTCTCGCTGTCTTCTGCCAATCTCCATCTGGCTCTTCTGTTCAACTAATTTCAGTTCATATGCAAAATGAAATTTGTTTCATCCCCTCCAAATCAAGTCTTCTCTCTGAAGGCTCCATTTCTATGGATGCCATTGATTTCTTCATAAGACTCAAAATATCTCAATCATCTTTATTTTCTGTCCCTTAACTGCACAATTTGATAAATCCATATTAAATTCTACTTCTATAATCTCTTCCATAGCATCACATTTTCTGTATTCAGTACTTCTGTCCTTATGCAAGACATTATTATATTTTAGTGACTTATTGTAATAACTCCCTAACTGTTCTCCCCAGTAACTTTCCCTAGTAAATCCTTTTCTGCTTTCTCTATTAAATCATTTTCATAGTTATCAGAAACAATTTTGCTCATAATATCACTTCTTTCAGGTCAAACAATATTCTATAGAAGTATCAAGCTTATTTATTTGTGTTTCACAAATATATATATATATATATATATATATATGAATGTGTGTGTATTTCCATCAATATAAGAGGTTCAGATTTTGAATAGTATTTTTTCCTAGTACTTTTGCATTTAAAGATCCTTTTTTGGACCTTATTTTTTAAATTCATTTTGTCTTTTATCTTAATTCTAATATATAGTGGCAATTTTAATTTTTGATTTCTTAAAATGTAGTATCCAGGTTTTATTATTATTATTATGGTTTTCAGGGAATGAATGAAGCTTTATTAAGAACTTATTCTATACAATATATTGCTAAACACTAGAGATACAAACAGAAAGGTTGGAAAGACCTTTCTCTCAAGGGGCATATAGAGAATCCAGTGATTTATAAATCACTTCTCCTTAATCTTCTTTTCAATTATTATTTGTTTGCATTTATTTTCTATTTTTTCACCTTTTTGATTTTGTATTCTAATATTTTTAGTATATCATGTAGTTGGTGATTCCTATTACTTCTGTTCTAGTTTTCAGGATAATGTTTTTTTTTTTTAACCTCTTTCTCTATTATTCAATTCAATTCAATAAACATTTTTTCAAGTTCCTGGTCAGCTTCAGGCACTATGGTAAACTCTAGGAATACAAAAAGAAGCAAAAGAGTCCCTGCCCTCAAAGAATTTATAATCTAATGGGTGACACAACAAATAAATATGCATAAAGCAATCTATAAGATAAATATGAAATAAATAAAAGAGAAAACATTGAAATTGAGATGTTAGGAAAGACTTTTTATAAAAGGTGCTATTTTAATTAGGACTTAATGGAAGCCCAGGAGGTCAGAGCAGAGCAGGAAGAGTATTCCAGGCAAGAGGGACAGTCAGAGAAAATTCCTGGAACAGAGGGACATAGAGTGTCTTATTTGTGGATTAGCCAGGAGGGCAATGTTATTGGATTAAAGAGAATATTTCAAGGAGAAAAGTATAAAAATATGGGAGAAATAGAAGAAGATGGAGTTTTGAAGAGCTTTGAATGCCAAACAACATTTTGTATTTGCTCCTAGAGGCAATAGGAAACTACTGAAGATTACTGAATAAAGGAGTGATATGAACAGTCTTCGATTTTAGGAAAATCATTTTAGTGACTATATGAATGGGGAGAAAATAGAGGCAGAAATCACTAGTTGGCTATTGCAGTAATCAAAGCATGAGGAGATGAGAGTCTACATTAGACTGATAGCAGTAGGTCTATTGAGAAAAGAGAGCATGTTCAGGAGACCCTACACAGGTAAAACTGACAGGCCTTGCAACAGAGTGGATATGGAGAATGAGAGATAATGAGGCATATAGAATGAAACTGGGAGGGTGCTAATGCTTTCTACAGAAATAATAAAGGTAAGAAGTAGGGAAGGTTTATAGGGTAAAAGACAATGAGTTCTATTTTGGGTATATTATGTTAGAGTTGTTTCCTAGGCTTCCAACTTGAGATGACTGAAAGGCATTTGGAAATTCAAGATTTAAAATTAGGAGATAGATTGAGACAGGAAAGATGGGTTTGAGAATCACCACCATCAGATTTTAATTTAATCCATAAAACCTGATAAAATCACCAAGTGGTATAGAGAGAAAGGAGAAAAAGACCCAAACTAGAAAAAGAAGTGACACACAATTAAAGGGCATGACTGGGATGATGATCCAGCAATGAAAGCAAAAAAAGTTGCATCAGAAAGATAGGGGGAAAATTAGAATAGAGTGGTCTCTTGAAAACCTAGATAAAAGAAAATATCAAAGAACAGAAATGTTCAACATTATCAAACGTTTCAGAGAGGTTAAGGAGAATGAAGATTAAGAAGTGACCATTGCATTTGGCTACTAAGAGATCATTAATAACTTTGGGACAGAATTTTGGTAGAATGATAAGCTGAGACCAAATTTTATGGAATTAAGAAGATAGTGAAAAGAGAGTGGAGGAACCTATTGTAGATGGCTTTTTCAAGTTAAAAATTTCAGAAAATAACTAGGATGATAGAGGAGATGAAAATACAAATTGAAAGATTTGCGTGTTTTTTGTTGTTATTGTTGTTGTTTTGTTTTGTTTTTTCCCAGAGAAGGGAGAGATTGGCATGTTTCTAGACAAATGGAAATGAGCTAACAGAAAGGAAGATATTGAAAATAAATTAGAAACAGTCAGAGTTACAAAGAGAAATTCCATTTAAAGTAACTACTGATAATATAAAATATTTAGGAATCTATCTGCCAAGGGAAAATCAGAAACTTTATGAGCAAAATTACAGACCACTTTTCACACAAATTAAGTCTGATCTAACCAATTGGAAAAATATTAAATGCTCTTGGATAGGGCGAGCAAATATAATAAAGATGACAATATTACCTAAACTAATCTATTTATTTAGCGCTATACCAATCAGACTCCCAAAAAACTATTTTAATGACCTAGAAAAAATAACAACAAAGTTCATATGGAAAAACAAAAGGTCAAGAATTTCAAGGGAATTAATGAAAAAAAAATCAAATGATGGTGGCTTAGCTGTACCAGATCTAAAATTATATTATAGAGCAGCAGTTACCAAAACTATTTGGTATTGGCTAAGGAATAGATTAGTTGATCAGTGGAATAGATTAGGTTCAAGGGATAAAACAGTCAACAAATATAGCAACCTAGTCTTTGACAAACCCAAAGATCCCAGCTTTTGGGATAAGAACTTACTGTTTGATAAAAATTGCTGGGAAAATTGGAAACTAATATGGCAGAAACTAGGCATTGATCCATACTTAACGCCGTACACCAAGATAAGGTCAAAATGGGTTCATGACCTAGGCATAAAGAATGAAATTATTAATAAATTAGAGGAACATAGGATAGTTTACCTCTCAGACCTGTGGAAGGGGAAGGTCTTTATGACCAAAGCAGAACTAGAGATCATTACTGATCACAAAATAGAAAATTTCGATTATACCAAACTGAAAAGTTTTTGTACAAACAAAACTAATGCAGACAAGATTAGAAGGGAAGCAATAAACTGGGAAAATATTTTTACAGTCAAAGGTTCTGATAAAGGCCTCATTTCCAAAATATATAGAGAATTAACTCTAATTTATAAAAAATCAAGCCATTCTCCAATTGAA